>NW_027139422.1:0-212931 GCF_035084215.1 Heptranchias perlo
TTACTCTCACTCCCTCTCTCCCTGTCCACAGAATCCACCCTCACTCCCTCTCTCCCTGTCCACAGAATCCACTCTCAGTCCCTCTCTCCCTGTCCACAGAATCCACTCTCACTCCCTCTCTCCTGTCCACAGAATCCACTCTCACTCCCTCTCTCCCTGTCCACAGAATCCACTCACTCCCTCTCACCCTGTCCACAGAATCCACTCTCACTCCCTCTCTCCCTGTTCACAGAATCCACTCTCACTCCCTCTCTACCTGTCCACAGAATCCACTCTCACTCCCTCTCTCCCTCTCCACAGAATCCACTCTCACTCCCTCTCTCCCTCTCCACAGAATCCTCCCTTACTCCCTCTCTCCCTCTCCACAGAAACCACTCTCACTCCCTCTCTCCCTGTCCACAGAATCCACTCTCACTCCCTCTCTCCCTGTCCACAGAATCCACCTCTCACTCCTCTCTCCCTGTCCACAGAATCCACTCTCACTCCCTCTCTCCCTCTCCACAGAATCCACTCTCACTCCCTCTCTCCCTGTCCACAGAATCCACTCTCACTCCCTCTCTCCCTGTCCACAGAATCCACTCTCACTCCCTATCTCCCTGTCCACAGAATCCACTCTCACTCCCTCTCTCCCTGTCCACAGAATCCACTCTCACTCCCTCTCTCCCTGTCCACAGAATCCACTCTCACTCCCTCTCTCCCTGTCCACAGAATCCACTCTCACTCCCTCTCTCCCTGTCCACAGAATCCACCCTCACTCCCTCTCCCTGTCCACAGAATCCACTCTCACTCCCTCTCTCCCTCTCCACAGAATCCACTCTCACTCCCTCTCCCCTGTCCACAGAATCCACTCTCACTCCCTCTTCCCTGTCCACAGAATCCACTCTCACTCCCTCTCTCCCTCTCCACAGAATCCACTCTCACTCCCTCTCTCCCTCTCCACAGAATCCACTCTCACTCCCTCTCTCCCTGTCCACAGAATCCACTCTCACTCCCTCTCTCCCTCTCCACAGAATCCACTCTCACTCCCTCTCTCCCTGTCCACAGAATCCACTCTCACTCCCTCTCTCCCTCTCCACAGAATCCACTCTCACTCCCTCTCTCCCTGTCCACAGAATCCACTCTCACTCCCTCTCTCCCTGTCCACAGAATCCACTCTCACTCCCTCTCTCCCTCTCCACAGAATCCACCCTCACTCCCTCTCCCTGTCCACAGAATCCACTCTCACTCCCTCTCTCCCTCTCCACAGAATCCACTCTCACTCCCTCTCCCCTGTTCACAGAATCCACTCTCACTCCCTCTTTCCCTGTCCACAGAATCCACTCTCACTCCCTCTCTCCCTCTCCACACAATCCACTCTCACTCCCTCTCTCCCTCTCCACAGAATCCACTCTCACTCCCTCTCTCCCTGTCCACAGAATCCACTCTCACTCGCTCTCTCCCTGTCCACAGAATCCACTCTCACTCCCTCTCTCCCTGTCCACAGAATCCACTCTCACTCCCTCTCTCCCTGTCCACAGAATCCACTCTCACTCCCTCTCTCCCTGTCCACAGAATCCACTCTAACTCCTCTCTCCCTGTCCACAGAATCCACTCTCACTCCCTCTCTCCCTGTCCACAGAATCCACTCTCACTCCCTCTCTCCCTGTCCACAGAATCCACTCTCACTCCCTCTCTCCCTGTCCACAGAATCCACTCTCACTCCCTCTCTCCCTGTCCACAGAATCCACTCTCACTCCCTCTCTCCCTCTCCACAGAATCCACTCTAACTCCCTCTCTCCCTGTCCACAGAATCCACTCTCACTCCCTCTCTCCCTCTCCACAGAATCCACTCTCACTCCCTCTCCCCCTGTCCACAGAATCCACTCTCACTCCCTCTCCCCCTGTCCACAGAATCCACTCTCACTCCCTCTCTCCCTCTCCACAGAATCCACTCTCACTCCCTCTCTCCCTGTCCACAGAATCCACTCTCACTCCCTCTCACCCTCTCCACAGAATCCACTCTCACTCCCTCTCTCCCTGTTCACAGAATCCACTCTCACTCCCTGTCTCCCTGTCCACAGAATCCACTCTCACTCCCTCTCTCCCTGTCCACAGAATCCACTCTCACTCCCTCTCTCCCTGTCCACAGAATCCACTCTCACTCCCTCTCTGTCCACAGAATCCACTCTCACTCCCTCTCCCCCTGTTCACAGAATCCACTCTCACTCCCTCTCTCCCTGTCCACAGAATCCACTCTCACTCCCCTCTCTCCCTGTCCACAGAATCCACTCTCACTCCCTCTCTCCCTGTCCACAGAATCCACTCTCACTCCCTCTCTCCCTGTCCACAGAATCCACTCTAACTCCCTCTCCCCCTGTCCACAGAATCCACTCTCACTCCCTCTCCCCCTGTCCACAGAATCCACTCTCACTCCCTCTCTCCCTCTCCACAGAATCCACTCTCACTCCCTCTCTCCCTCTCCACAGAATCCACCCTCACTCCCTCTCTCCCTGTCCACAGAATCCACTCTCACTCCCTCTCTCCCTGTCCACAGAATCCACTCTCACTCCCTATCTCCCTGTCCACAGAATCCACCCTCACTCCCTCTCCCTGTCCACAGAATCCACTCTCACTCCCTCTCTCCCTGTCCACAGAATCCACTCTCACTCCCTCTCTCCCTGTCCACAGAATCCACTCTCACTCCCTCTCTCCCTCTCCACAGAATCCACTCTCACTCCCTCTCCCCCTGTTCACAGAATCCACTCTCACTCCCTCTTTCCCTGTCCACAGAATCCACTCTCACTCCCTCTCTCCCTCTCCACAGAATCCACTCTAACTCCCTCTCTCCCTGTCCACAGAATCCACTCTCACTCCCTCTCTCCCTCTCCACAGAATCCACTCTCACTCCCTCTCTCCCTGTCCACAGAATCCACTCTCACTCCCTCTCTCCCTGTCCACAGAATCCACTCTCACTCCCTATCTCCCTGTCCACAGAATCCACCCTCACTCCCTCTCCCTGTCCACAGAATCCACTCTCACTCCCTCTCTCCCTGTCCACAGAATCCACTCTCTCACTCCTCTCTCCCTGTCCACAGAATCCACTCTCACTCCCTCTCTCCCTCTCCACAGAATCCACTCTCACTCCCTCTCCCCCTATTCACAGAATCCACTCTCACTCCCTCTTTCCCTGTCCACAGAATCCACTCTCACTCCCTCTCTCCCTCTCCACAGAATCCACTCTAACTCCCTCTCTCCCTGTCCACAGAATCCACTCTCACTCCCTCTCTCCCTCTCCACAGAATCCACTCTCACTCCCTCTCTCCCTGTCCACAGAATCCACTCTCACTCCCTCTCTCCCTCTCCACAGAATCCACTCTCACTCCCTCTCTCCCTGTCCACAGAATCCACTCTCACTCCCTCTCCCCCTGTCCACAGAATCCACTCTCACTCCCTCTCCCCCTGTCCACAGAATCCACTCTCACTCCCTCTCTCCCTGTCCACAGAATCCACTCTCACTCCCTCTCTCCCTGTCCACAGAATCCACCCTCACTCCCTCCTCTCCCTGTCCACAGAATCCACTCTCACTCCCTCTCTCCCTGTCCACAGAATCCACTCTCACTCCCTCTCCCCCTGTTCACAGAATCCACTCTCACTCCCTCTCTCCCTCTCCACAGAATCCACTCTCACTCCCTCTCTCCCTGTCCACAGAATCCACTCTCACTCCCTCTCCCCCTGTTCACAGAATCCACTCTAACTCCCTCTCTCCCTGTCCACAGAATCCACTCTCACTCCCTCTCTCCCTGTCCACAGAATCCACCCTCACTCCCTCTCCCTGTCCACAGAATCCACTCTCACTCCCTCTCTCCCTGTCCACAGAATCCACTCTCACTCCCTCTCTCCCTGTCCACAGAATCCACTCTCACTCCCTCTCTCCCTGTCCACAGAATCCACTCTCACTCCCTCTCTCCCTGTCCACAGAATCCACTCTCACTCCCTCTCTCCCTGTCCACAGAATCCACTCTCACTCCCTCTCCCCCTGTTCACAGAATCCACTCTCACTCCCTATCTCCCTGTCCACAGAATCCACCCTCACTCCCTCTCCCCTGTCCACAGAATCCACTCTCACTCCCTCTCTCCCTGTCCACAGAATCCACTCTCACTCCCTCTCTCCCTGTCCACAGAATCCACTCTCACTCCCTCTCCCCCTGTTCACAGAATCCACTCTCACTCCCTATCTCCCTGTCCACAGAATCCACTCTCACTCCCTCTCTCCCTGTCCACAGAATCCGCTCTCACTCCCTCTCTCCCTGTCCACAGAATCCACTCTCACTCCCTCTCTCCCTCTCCACAGAATCCACTCTCACTCCCTCTCTCCCTGTCCACAGAATCCACTCTCACTCCCTCTCCCCCTGTTCACAGAATCCACTCTCACTCCCTATCTCCCTGTCCACAGAATCCACTCTCACTCCCTCTCTCCCTGTCCACAGAATCCACTCTCACTCCCTCTCTCCCTCTCCACAGAATCCACTCTCACTCCCTCTCTCCCTGTCCACAGAATCCACTCTCACTCCCTCTCCCCCCTGTTCACAGAATCCACTCTCACTCCCTATCTCCCTGTCCACAGAATCTACTCTCACTCCCTCTCTCCCTGTCCACAGAATCCACTCTCACTCCCTCCCTCCCTGTCCACAGAATCCACTCTCACTCCCTCTCTCCCTGTCCACAGAATCCACCCTCACTCCCTCTCCCTGTCCACAGAATCTACTCTCACTCCCTCTCTCCCTGTCCACAGAATCCACTCTCACTCCCTCCCTCCCTGTCCACAGAATCCACTCTCACTCCCTCTCTCCCTGTCCACAGAATCCACTCTCACTCCCTCTCTCCCTCTCCACAGAATCCACTCTCACTCCCTCTCTCCCTGTCCACAGAATCCACTCTCACTCCCTATCTCCCTGTCCACAGAATCCACCCTCACTCCCTCTCCCTGTCCACAGAATCCACTCTAACTCCCTCTCTCCCTCTCCACAGAATCCACTCTCACTCCCTCTCTCCCTGTCCACAGAATCCACTCTCACTCCCTCTCTCCCTCTCCACAGAATCCACTCTCACTCCCTCTCCCCCTGTTCACAGAATCCACTCTCACTCCCTCTTTCCCTGTCCACAGAATCCACTCTCACTCCCTCTCTCCCTCTCCACAGAATCCACTCTCACTCCCTCTCTCCCTGTCCACAGAATCCACTCTCACTCCCTCTCTCCCTGTCCACAGAATCCACTCTCACTCCCTCTCTCCCTGTCCACAGAATCCACTCTCACTCCCTCTCTCCCTCTCCACAGAATCCACTCTAACTCCCTCTCTCCCTGTCCACAGAATCCACTCTCACTCCCTCTCTCCCTCTCCACAGAATCCACTCTCACTCCCTCTCCCCCTGTCCACAGAATCCACTCTCACTCCCTCTCCCCTGTCCACAGAATCCACTCTCACTCCCTCTCTCCCTCTCCACAGAATCCACTCTCACTCCCTCTCACCCTCTCCACAGAATCCACTCTCACTCCCTCTCTCCCTGTCCACAGAATCCACTCTCACTCCCTCTCCCCCTGTTCACAGAATCCACTCTCACTCCCTATCTCCCTGTCCACAGAATCCACTCTCACTCCCTCTCCCCCTGTTCACAGAATCCACTCTCACTCCCTCTCTCCCTGTCCACAGAATCCACTCTCACTCCCTCTCTCCCTGTGCACAGAATCCACTCTCACTCACTCTCTCCCTGTCCACAGAATCCACTCTAACTCCCTCTCTCCCTGTCCACAGAATCCACTCTCACTCCCTCTCTCCCTGTCCACAGAATCCACTCTCACTCCCTCTCCCCCTGTTCACAGAATCCACTCTCACTCCCTATCTCCCTGTCCACAGAATCCACTCTCACTCCCTCTCTCCTGTCCACAGAATCCACTCTCACTCCCTCTCCCCCTGTTCACAGAATCCACTCTCACTCCCTATCTCCCTGTCAACAGAATCCACTCTCACTCCCTCTCCCCCTGTTCACAGAATCCACTCTCACTCCCAATCTCCCTGTCCACAGAATCCACTCTCACTCCCTCTCTCCCTGTCCACAGAATCCACTCTCACTCCCTCTCCCCCTGTTCACAGAATCCACTCTCACTCCCTCTCTCCCTGTTCACAGAATCCACTCTCACTCCCTATCTCCCTGTCCACAGAATCCACTCTCACTCCCTCTCTCCCTGTCCACAGAATCCACTCTCACTCCCTCTCCCCCTGTTCACAGAATCCACTCTCACTCCCTCTCTCCCTGTTCACAGAATCCACTCTCACTCCCTCTCCCCCTGTTCACAGAATCCACTCTCACTCCCTCTCTCCCTGTCCACAGAATCCACTCTCACTCCCTCTCCCCCTGTTCACAGAATCCACTCTCACTCCCTCTCTCCCTGTCCACAGAATCCACTCTCACTCCCTCTCCCCCTGTTCACAGAATCCACTCTCACTCCCTCTCCCCCTGTTCACAGAAGCCACTCTCACTCCCTCTTTCCCTGTCCACAGAATCCACTCTCACTCCCTCTCTCCCTATCCACAGAATCCACTCTCACTCCCTCTCTCCCTCTCCACAGAATCCACTCTCACTCCCTCTCTCCCTCTCCACAGAATCCACCCTCACTCCCTCTCTCCCTGTCCACAGAATCCACTCTCACTCCCTCTCTCCCTGTCCACAGAATCCACCCTCACTCCCTCTCCCTGTCCACAGAATCCACTCTCACTCCCTCTCTCCCTGTCCACAGAATCCACTCTCACTCCCTCTCTCCCTCTCCACAGAATCCACTCTCACTCCCTCTCCCCCTGTTCACAGAATCCACTCTCACTCCCTCTTTCCCTGTCCACAGAATCCACTCTCACTCCCTCTTTCCCTGTCCACAGAATCCACTCTCACTCCCTCTCTCCCTCTCCACAGAATCCACTCTCACTCCCTCTCTCCCTGTCCACAGAATCCACTCTCACTCCCTCTCTCCCTCTCCACAGAATCCACTCTACTCTCCCTCTCTCCCTGTCCACAGAATCCACTCTCACTCCCTCTCTCCCTCTCCACAGAATCCACTCTCACTCCCTCTCTCCCTGTCCACAGAATCCACTCTCACTCCCTCTCTCCCTCTCCACAGAATCCACTCTCACTCCCTCTCCCTGTCCACAGAATCCACTCTCACTCCCTCTCTCCCTCTCCACAGAATCCACTCTCACTCCCTCTCTCCCTGTCCACAGAATCCACTCTCACTCCCTCTCTCCCTCTCCACAGAATCCACTCTCACTCCCTCTCCCTGTCCACAGAATCCACTCTCACTCCCTCTCTCCCTGTCCACAGAATCCACTCTCACTCCCTCTCTCCCTGTCCACAGAATCCACTCTCACTCCCTCTCTCCCTGTTCACAGAATCCACTCTAACTCCCTCTCTCCCTGTCCACAGAATCCACTCTCACTCCCTCTCTCCCTGTCCACAGAATCCACTCTCACTCCCTCTCTCCCTGTCCACAGAATCCACTCTCACTCCCTCTCTCCCTCTCCACAGAATCCACTCTCACTCCCTCTCTCCCTGTCCACAGAATCCACTCTCACTCCCTCTCTCCCTGTCCACAGAATCCACTCTCACTCCCTCTCTCCCTGTCCACAGAATCCACTCTCACTCCCTCTCTCCCTGTCCACAGAATCCACTCTCACTCCCTCTCTCCCTGTCCACAGAATCCACTCTCACTCCCTCTCCCCTGTCCACAGAATCCACTCTCACTCCCTCTCTCCCTCTCCACAGAATCCACCCTCACTCCCTCTCCCTGTCCACAGAATCCACTCTCACTCCCTCTCTCCCTGTCCACAGAATCCACTCTCACTCCCTCTCACCCTCTCCACAGAATCCACTCTCACTCCCTCTCTCCCTGTTCACAGAATCCACTCTCACTCCCTATCTCCCTGTCCACAGAATCCACTCTCACTCCCTCTCTCCCTGTCCACAGAATCCACTCTCACTCCCTCTCTCCCTGTCCACAGAATCCACTCTCACTCCCTCTCCCCCTGTTCACAGAATCCACTCTCACTCCCTCTCTCCCTGTCCACAGAATCCACTCTCACTCCCTCTCTCCCTGTCCACAGAATCCACTCTCACTCCCTCTCTCCCTGTCCACAGAATCCACTCTCACTCCCTCTCTCCCTGTCCACAGAATCCACTCTAACTCCCTCTCCCCCTGTCCACAGAATCCACTCTCACTCCCTCTCCCCCTGTCCACAGAATCCACTCTCACTCCCTCTCTCCCTCTCCACAGAATCCACTCTCACTCCCTCTCTCCCTCTCCACAGAATCCACCCTCACTCCCTCTCTCCCTGTCCACAGAATCCACTCTCACTCCCTCTCTCCCTGTCCACAGAATCCACTCTCACTCCCTATCTCCCTGTCCACAGAATCCACCCTCACTCCCTCTCCCTGTCCACAGAATCCACTCTCACTCCCTCTCTCCCTGTCCACAGAATCCACTCTCACTCCCTCTCTCCCTGTCCACAGAATCCACTCTCACTCCCTCTCTCCCTCTCCACAGAATCCACTCTCACTCCCTCTCCCCCTGTTCACAGAATCCACTCTCACTCCCTCTTTCCCTGTCCACAGAATCCACTCTCACTCCCTCTCTCCCTCTCCACAGAATCCACTCTAACTCCCTCTCTCCCTGTCCACAGAATCCACTCTCACTCCCTCTCTCCCTCTCCACAGAATCCACTCTCACTCCCTCTCTCCCTGTCCACAGAATCCACTCTCACTCCCTCTCTCCCTGTCCACAGAATCCACTCTCACTCCCTATCTCCCTGTCCACAGAATCCACCCTCACTCCCTCTCTCCCTCTCCACAGAATCCACTCTCACTCCCTCTCTCCCTGTCCACAGAATCCACTCTCACTCCCTCTCTCCCTGTCCACAGAATCCTCTCTCACTCCCTCTCTCCCTGTCCACAGAATCCACTCTCACTCCCTCTCTCCCTGTCCACAGAATCCACTCTCACTCCCTCTCTCCCTCTCCACAGAATCCACTCTCACTCCCTCTCCCCCTGTTCACAGAATCCACTCTCACTCCCTCTTTCCCTGTCCACAGAATCCACTCTCACTCCCTCTCTCCCTCTCCACAGAATCCACTCTAACTCCCTCTCTCCCTGTCCACAGAATCCACTCTCACTCCCTCTCTCCCTCTCCACAGAATCCACTCTCACTCCCTCTCTCCCTGTCCACAGAATCCACTCTCACTCCCTCTCTCCCTCTCCACAGAATCCACTCTCACTCCCTCTCTCCCTGTCCACAGAATCCACTCTCACTCCCTCTCCCCCTGTCCACAGAATCCACTCTCACTCCCTCTCCCCCTGTCCACAGAATCCACTCTCACTCCCTCTCTCCCTGTCCACAGAATCCACTCTCACTCCCTCTCTCCCTGTCCACAGAATCCACCCTCACTCCCTCTCCCTGTCCACAGAATCCACTCTCACTCCCTCTCTCCCTGTCCACAGAATCCACTCTCACTCCCTCTCCCCCTGTTCACAGAATCCACTCTCACTCCCTCTCTCCCTCTCCACAGAATCCACTCTCACTCCCTCTCTCCCTCTCCACAGAATCCACTCTCACTCCCTCTCCCCCTGTTCACAGAATCCACTCTAACTCCCTCTCTCCCTGTCCACAGAATCCACTCTCACTCCCTCTCGCCCTGTCCACAGAATCCACCCTCACTCCCTCTCCCTGTCCACAGAATCCACTCTCACTCCCTCTCTCCCTGTCCACAGAATCCACTCTCACTCCCTCTCTCCCTGTCCACAGAATCCACTCTCACTCCCTCTCTCCCTGTCCACAGAATCCACTCTCACTCCCTCTCTCCCTGTCCACAGAATCCACTCTCACTCCCTCTCTCCCTGTCCACAGAATCCACTCTCACTCCCTCTCCCCCTGTTCACAGAATCCACTCTCACTCCCTATCTCCCTGTCCACAGAATCCACCCTCACTCCCTCTCCCCCTGTCCACAGAATCCACTCTCACTCCCTCTCTCCCTGTCCACAGAATCCACTCTCACTCCCTCTCTCCCTGTCCACAGAATCCACTCTCACTCCCTCTCCCCCTGTTCACAGAATCCACTCTCACTCCCTATCTCCCTGTCCACAGAATCCACTCTCACTCCCTCTCTCCCTGTCCACAGAATCCGCTCTCACTCCCTCTCTCCCTGTCCACAGAATCCACTCTCACTCCCTCTCTCCCTCTCCACAGAATCCACTCTCACTCCCTCTCTCCCTGTCCACAGAATCCACTCTCACTCCCTCTCCCCCTGTTCACAGAATCCACTCTCACTCCCTATCTCCCTGTCCACAGAATCCACTCTCACTCCCTCTCTCCCTGTCCACAGAATCCACTCTCACTCCCTCTCTCCCTCTCCACAGAATCCACTCTCACTCCCTCTCTCCCTGTCCACAGAATCCACTCTCACTCCCTCTCCCCCTGTTCACAGAATCCACTCTCACTCCCTATCTCCCTGTCCACAGAATCTACTCTCACTCCCTCTCTCCCTGTCCACAGAATCCACTCTCACTCCCTCCCTCCCTGTCCACAGAATCCACTCTCACTCCCTCTCTCCCTGTCCACAGAATCCACCCTCACTCCCTCTCCCTGTCCACAGAATCTACTCTCACTCCCTCTCTCCCTGTCCACAGAATCCACTCTCACTCCCTCCCTCCCTGTCCACAGAATCCACTCTCACTCCCTCTCTCCCTGTCCACAGAATCCACTCTCACTCCCTCTCACCCTCTCCACAGAATCCACTCTCACTCCCTCTCTCCCTGTCCACAGAATCCACTCTCACTCCCTCTCTCCCTGTCCACAGAATCCACTCTCACTCCCTCTCCCCCTGTTCACAGAATCCACTCTCACTCCCTATCTCCCTGTCCACAGAATCCACCCTCACTCCCTCTCCCCCTGTTCACAGAATCCACCCTCACTCCCTCTCTCCCTGTCCACAGAATCCACTCTCACTCCCTCTCCCCCTGTGCACAGAATCCACCCTCACTCCCTCTCTCCCTGTCCACAGAATCCACTCTCACTCCCTCTCTCCCTCTCCACAGAATCCACTCTCACTCCCTCTCTCCCTGTCCACAGAATCCACTCTCACTCCCTATCTCCCTGTCCACAGAATCCACCCTCACTCCCTCTCCCTGTCCACAGAATCCACTCTAACTCCCTCTCTCCCTCTCCACAGAATCCACTCTCACTCCCTCTCTCCCTGTCCACAGAATCCACTCTCACTCCCTCTCTCCCTCTCCACAGAATCCACTCTCACTCCCTCTCCCCCTGTTCACAGAATCCACTCTCACTCCCTCTTTCCCTGTCCACAGAATCCACTCTCACTCCCTCTCTCCCTCTCCACAGAATCCACTCTCACTCCCTCTCTCCCTGTCCACAGAATCCACTCTCACTCCCTCTCTCCCTGTCCACAGAATCCACTCTCACTCCCTCTCTCCCTGTCCACAGAATCCACTCTCACTCCCTCTCTCCCTCTCCACAGAATCCACTCTAACTCCCTCTCTCCCTGTCCACAGAATCCACTCTCACTCCCTCTCTCCCTCTCCACAGAATCCACTCTCACTCCCTCTCCCCCTGTCCACAGAATCCACTCTCACTCCCTCTCCCCCTGTCCACAGAATCCACTCTCACTCCCTCTCTCCCTCTCCACAGAATCCACTCTCACTCCCTCTCACCCTCTCCACAGAATCCACTCTCACTCCCTCTCTCCCTGTCCACAGAATCCACTCTCACTCCCTCTCCCCCTGTTCACAGAATCCACTCTCACTCCCTATCTCCCTGTCCACAGAATCCACTCTCACTCCCTCTCCCCCTGTTCACAGAATCCACTCTCACTCCCTCTCTCCCTGTCCACAGAATCCACTCTCACTCCCTCTCTCCCTGTGCACAGAATCCACTCTCACTCACTCTCTCCCTGTCCACAGAATCCACTCTAACTCCCTCTCTCCCTGTCCACAGAATCCACTCTCACTCCCTCTCTCCCTGTCCACAGAATCCACTCTCACTCCCTCTCCCCCTGTTCACAGAATCCACTCTCACTCCCTATCTCCCTGTCCACAGAATCCACTCTCACTCCCTCTCTCCCTGTCCACAGAATCCACTCTCACTCCCTCTCTCCCTGTCCACAGAATCCACTCTCACTCCCTCTCCCCCTGTTCACAGAATCCACTCTCACTCCCTATCTCCCTGTCCACAGAATCCACTCTCACTCCCTCTCCCCCTGTTCACAGAATCCACTCTCACTCCCTATCTCCCTGTCCACAGAATCCACTCTCACTCCCTCTCTCCCTGTCCACAGAATCCACTCTCACTCCCTCTCCCCCTGTTCACAGAATCCACTCTCACTCCCTCTCTCCCTGTTCACAGAATCCACTCTCACTCCCTCTCCCCCTGTTCACAGAATCCACTCTCACTCCCTCTCTCCCTGTCCACAGAATCCACTCTCACTCCCTCTCCCCCTGTTCACAGAATCCACTCTCACTCCCTCTCTCCCTGTCCACAGAATCCACTCTCACTCCCTCTCCCCCTGTTCACAGAATCCACTCTCACTCCCTCTCCCCCTGTTCACAGAAGCCACTCTCACTCCCTCTTTCCCTGTCCACAGAATCCACTCTCACTCCCTCTCTCCCTATCCACAGAATCCACTCTCACTCCCTCTCTCCCTCTCCACAGAATCCACCCTCACTCCCTCTCCCTGTCCACAGAATCCACTCTCACTCCCTCTCTCCCTGTCCACAGAATCCACTCTCACTCCCTCTCTCCCTCTCCACAGAATCCACTCTCACTCCCTCTCCCCCTGTTCACAGAATCCACTCTCACTCCCTCTTTCCCTGTCCACAGAATCCACTCTCACTCCCTCTTTCCCTGTCCACAGAATCCACTCTCACTCCCTCTCTCCCTCTCCACAGAATCCACTCTCACTCCCTCTCTCCCTGTCCACAGAATCCACTCTCACTCCCTCTCTCCCTGTCCACAGAATCCACTCTCACTCCCTCTTTCCCTGTCCACAGAATCCACTCTCACTCCCTCTTTCCCTGTCCACAGAATCCACTCTCACTCCCTCTCTCCCTCTCCACAGAATCCACTCTCACTCCCTCTCTCCCTCTCCACAGAATCCACTCTAACTCCCTCTCTCCCTGTCCACAGAATCCACTCTCACTCCCTCTCTCCCTCTCCACAGAATCCACTCTCACTCCCTCTCTCCCTGTCCACAGAATCCACTCTCACTCCCTCTCTCCCTCTCCACAGAATCCACTCTCACTCCCTCTCCCTGTCCACAGAATCCACTCTCACTCCCTCTCTCCCTCTCCACAGAATCCACTCTCACTCCCTCTCTCCCTGTCCACAGAATCCACTCTCACTCCCTCTCTCCCTCTCCACAGAATCCACTCTCACTCCCTCTCCCTGTCCACAGAATCCACTCTCACTCCCTCTCTCCCTGTCCACAGAATCCACTCTCACTCCCTCTCTCCCTGTCCACAGAATCCACTCTCACTCCCTCTCTCCCTGTCCACAGAATCCACTCTCACTCCCTCTCTCCCTGTTCACAGAATCCACTCTAACTCCCTCTCTCCCTGTCCACAGAATCCACTCTCACTCCCTCTCTCCCTGTCCACAGAATCCACTCTCACTCCCTCTCTCCCTGTCCACAGAATCCACTCTCACTCCCTCTCTCCCTGTCCACAGAATCCACTCTCACTCCCTCTCTCCCTGTCCACAGAATCCACTCTCACTCCCTCTCTCCCTCTCCACAGAATCCACTCTCACTCCCTCTCCCCTGTCCACAGAATCCACTCTCACTCCCTCTCTCCCTCTCCACAGAATCCACTCTCACTCCCTCTCTCCCTGTCCACAGAATCCACTCTCACTCCCTCTCTCCCTGTCCACAGAATCCACTCTCACTCCCTCTCTCCCTGTTCCACAGAATCCACTCTCACTCCCTCTCTCCCTGTCCACAGAATCCACTCTCACTCCCTCTCTCCCTGTTCACAGAATCCACTCTCACTCCCTCTCTCCCTGTCCACAGAATCCACTCTCACTCCCTCTCTCCCTGTTCACAGAATCCACTCTCACTCCCTCTCTCCCTGTCCACAGAATCCACTCTCAGCTCCCTCTCCCCCTGTCCACAGAATCCACTCTCACTCCCTCTCTCGCTGTCCACAGAATCCACTCTCACTCCCTCTCTCCCTGTCCACAGAATCCACTCTCACTCCCTCTCTCCCTGTCCACAGAATCCACTCTCACTCCCTCTCTCCCTGTCCACAGAATCCACTCTCACTCCCTCTCTCCCTGTCCACAGAATCCACTCTCACTCCGTCTCTCCCTGTCCACAGAATCCACTCTCACTCCCTCTCCCTGTCCACAGAATCCACTCTCACTCCCTCTCTCCCTCTCCACAGAATCCACCCTCACTCCCTCTCTCCCTGTCCACAGAATCCACTCTCACTCCCTCTCCCCCTGTCCACAGAATCCACTCTCACTCCCCTCTCTCCCTGTCCACAGAATCCACTCTCACTCCCTCTCTCCCTGTCCACAGAATCCACTCTCACTCCCTCTCTCCCTGTCCACAGAATCCACTCTCACTCCCTCTCTCCCTCTCCACAGAATCCACTCTCACTCCCTCTCCCTGTCCACAGAATCCACTCTCACTCCCTCTCCCCCTGTTCACAGAATCCACTCTCACTCCCTCTCTCCCTGTCCACAGAATCCACTCTCACTCCCTCTCTCCCTGTCCACAGAATCCACTCTCACTCCCTCTCTCCCTGTCCACAGAATCCACTCTCACTCCCTCTCTCCCTGTCCACAGAATCCACCCTCACTCCCTCTCACTGTCCACAGAATCCACTCTCACTCCCTCTCTCCCTCTCCACAGAATCCACCCTCACTCCCTCTCTCCCTGTCCACAGAATCCACTCTCACTCCCTCTCTCCCTGTCCACAGAATCCACTCTCACTCCCTATCTCCCTGTCCACAGAATCCACCCTCACTCCCTCTCCCTGTCCACAGAATCCACCCTCACTCCCTCTCCCTGTCCACAGAATCCACTCTCACTCCCTCTCTCCCTGTCCACAGAATCCACTCTAACTCCCTCTCTCCCTGTCCACAGAATCCACTCTCACTCCCTCTCTCCCTCTCCACAGAATCCACTCTCACTCCCTCTCTCCCTGTCCACAGAATCCACTCTCACTCCCTCTCTCCCTGTCCACAGAATCCACTCTCACTCCCTCTCCCCCTGTTCACAGAATCCACTCTAACTCCCTCTCTCCCTGTCCACAGAATCCACTCTCACTCCCTCTCTCCCTGTCCACAGAATCCACTCTCACTCCCTATCTCCCTGTCCACAGAATCCACCCTCACTCCCTCTCCCCCTGTTCACAGAATCCACTCTCACTCACTCTCTCCCTGTCCACAGAATCCACTCTCACTCCCTCTCTCCCTGTCCACAGAATCCACTCTCACTCCCTCTCTCCCTGTCCACAGAATCCACTCTCACTCCCTCTCTCCCTGTCCACAGAATCCACTCTCACTCCCTCTCTCCCTGTCCACAGAATCCACTCTCACTCCCTCTCTCCCTGTCCACAGAATCCACTCTCACTCCCTCTCTCCCTCTCCACAGAATCCACCCTCACTCCCTCTCTCCCTGTCCACAGAATCCACTCTCACTCCCTCTCTCCCTGTCCACAGAATCCACTCTCACTCCCTATCTCCCTGTCCACAGAATCCACCCTCACTCCCTCTCCCTGTCCACAGAATCCACTCTCACTCCCTCTCTCCCTGTCCACAGAATCCACTCTCACTCCCTCTCTCCCTCTCCACAGAATCCACTCTCACTCCCTCTCCCCCTGTTCACAGAATCCACTCTCACTCCCTCTCTCCCTCTCCACAGAATCCACTCTCACTCCCTCTCTCCCTGTCCACAGAATCCACTCTCACTCCCTCTCTCCCTGTCCACAGAATCCACTCTCACTCCCTCTCTCCCTGTCCACAGAATCCACTCTCACTCCCTCTCTCCCTGTCCACAGAATCCACTCTCACTCCCTCTCCCCCTGTTCACAGAATCCACTCTCACTCCCTCTCTCCCTGTCCACAGAATCCACTCTCACTCCCTCTCCCCCTGTTCACAGAATCCACTCTCACTCCCTCTCTCCCTGTCCACAGAATCCACTCTCACTCCCTCTCCCCCTGTCCACAGAATCCACTCTCACTCCCTCTCTCCCTGTCAATAGAATCCACTCTCACTCCCTCTCTCCCTGTCCACAGAATCCACCCTCACTCCCTCTCCCTGTCCACAGAATCCACTCTCACTCCCTCTCTCCCTGTCCACAGAATCCACTCTCACTCCCTCTCTCCCTGTCCACAGAATCCACTCTCACTCCCTATCTCCCTGTCCACAGAATCCACCCTCACTCCCTCTCCCCCTGTTCACAGAATCCACTCTAACTCCCTCTCTCCCTGTCCACAGAATCCACTCTCACTCCCTCTCTCCCTGTCCACAGAATCCACCCTCACTCCCTCTCCCTGTCCACAGAATCCACTCTCACTCCCTCTCCCTGTCCACAGAATCCACTCTCACTCCCTCTCTCCCTGTCCACAGAATCCACTCTCACTCCCTCTCCCTGTCCACAGAATCCACTCTCACTCCCTCTCTCCCTCTCCACAGAATCCACTCTCACTCCCTCTCCCCCTGTTCACAGAATCCACTCTCACTCCCTCTTTCCCTGTCCACAGAATCCACTCTCACTCCCTCTTTCCCTGTCCACAGAATCCACTCTCACTCCCTCTCTCCCTCTCCACAGAATCCACTCTCACTCCCTCTTTCCCTGTCCACAGAATCCACTCTCACTCCCTCTCTCCCTGTCCACAGAATCCACTCTCACTCCCTCTCTCCCTGTCCACAGAATCCACTCTCACTCCCTCTCTCCCTGTCCACAGAATCCACTCTCACTCCCTCTCTCCCTCTCCACAGAATCCACTCTAACTCCCTCTCTCCCTGTCCACAGAATCCACTCTCACTCCCTCTCTCCCTCTCCACAGAATCCACTCTCACTCCCTCTCCCCCTGTCCACAGAATCCACTCTCACTCCCTCTCCCCCTGTCCACAGAATCCACTCTCACTCCCTCTCTCCCTCTCCACAGAATCCACTCTCACTCCCTCTCCCCCTGTTCACAGAATCCACTCTCACTCCCTATCTCCCTGTCCACAGAATCCACTCTCACTCCCTCTCTCCCTGTCCACAGAATCCACTCTCACTCCCTCTCTCCCTGTCCACAGAATCCACTCTCACTCCCTCTCCCTGTCCACAGAATCCACTCTCACTCCCTCTCTCGCTGTCCACAGAATCCACTCTCACTCCCTCTCTCCCTGTCCACAGAATCCACTCTCACTCCCTCTCTCCCTCTCCACAGAATCTACTCTCACTCCCTCTCTCCCTGTTCACAGAATCCACTCTCACTCCCTCTCCCCCTGTTCACAGAATCCACTCTCACTCCCTCTTTCCCTGTCCACAGAATCCACTCTCACTCCCTCTCTCCCTCTCCACAGAATCCACTCTCACTCCCTCTCTCCCTGTCCACAGAATCCACTCTCACTCCATTCTCCCTGTCCACAGAATCCACCCTCACTCCCTCTCTCCCTGTCCACAGAATCCACCCTCACTCCCTCTCTCCCTGTCCACAGAATCCACTCTCACTCCCTCTCTCCCTGTCCACAGAATCCACTCTCACTCCCTATCTCCCTGTCCACAGAATCCACCCTCACTCCCTCTCCCTGTCCACAGAATCCACTCTCACTCCCTCTCGCCCTGTCCACAGAATCCACTCTCACTCCCTCTCTCCCTCTCCACAGAATCCACTCTCACTCCCTCTCCCCCTGTTCACAGAATCCACTCTCACTCCCTCTTTCCCTGTCCACAGAATCCACTCTCACTCCCTCTCTCCCTCTCCACAGAATCCACTCTCACTCCCTCTCTCCCTGTCCACAGAATCCACTCTCACTCCCTCTCTCCCTGTCCACAGAATCCACTCTCACTCCCTCTCTCCCTGTCCACAGAATCCACTCTCACTCCCTCCCTCCCTGTCCACAGAATCCACTCTCACTCCCTCTCCCCCTGTCCACAGAATCCACTCTCACTCCCTCTCCCCCTGTCCACAGAATCCACTCTCACTCCCTCTCTCCCTCTCCACAGAATCCACTCTCACTCCCTCTCACCCTCTCCACAGAATCCACTCTCACTCCCTCTCTCCCTGTCCACAGAATCCACTCTCACTCCCTCTCTCCCTGTCCACAGAATCCACCCTCACTCCCTCTCCCCCTGTTCACAGAATCCACTCTCACTCACTCTCTCCCTGTCCACAGAATCCACTCTCACTCCCTCTCTCCCTGTCCACAGAATCCACTCTCACTCCCTCTCCCTGTCCACAGAATCCACTCTCACTCCCTCTCTCCCTGTCCACAGAATCCACTCTCACTCCCTCTCTCCCTATCCACAGAATTCTGTGGAGAGGGAGAGAGGGAGTGAGAGTGGATTCTGTGGACAGGGAGAGAGGGAGTGAGAGTGGATTCTGTGGAGAGGGAGAGAGGGAGTGAGAGTGGATTCTGTGAACAGGGAGAGAGGGAGTGAGAGTGGATTCTGTGGACAGGGAGAGAGGGAGTGAGAGTGGATTCTGTTGACAGGGAGAGAGGGAGTGAGAGTGGATTCTGTGGACAGCGAGAGAGGGAGTGAGAGTGGATTCTGTGGACAGGGAGAGAGGGAGTGAGAGTGGATTCTGTGGACAGGGAGAGAGGGAGTGAGAGTGGATTCTGTGAACAGGGGGAGAGGGAGTGAGAGTGGATTCTGTGGACAGGGAGAGAGGGAGTGAGAGTGGATTCTGTGGAGAGGGAGAGAGGGAGTGAGAGTGGATTCTGTGAACAGGGGGAGAGGGAGTGAGAGTGGATTCTGTGGACAGGGAGAGAGGGAGTGAGAGTGGATTCTGTGGACAGGGAGAGGGAGTGAGGGTGGATTCTGTGGACAGGGAGAGAGGGAGTGAGAGTGGATTCTGTGGACAGGGGGAGAGGGAGTGAGAGTGGATTCTGTGGACAGGGAGAGAGGGAGTTAGAGTGGATTCTGTGAACAGGGGGAGAGGGAGTGAGAGTGGATTCTGTGGACAGGGAGAGAGGGAGTGAGAGTGGATTCTGTGGACAGGGAGAGAGGGAGTGAGGGTGGATTCTGTGGACAGGGAGAGAGGGAGTGAGAGTGGATTCTGTGGACAGGGAGAGAGGGAGTGAGGGTGGATTCTGTGAACAGGGGGAGAGGGAGTGAGAGTGGATTCTGTGGACAGGGAGAGGGGGAGTGAGAGTGGATTCTGTGGACAGGGAGAGAGGGAGTGAGAGTGGATTCTGTGGACAGGGAGAGAGGGAGTGAGAGTGGATTCTGTGGACAGGGAGAGAGGGAGTGAGAGTGGATTCTGTGGACAGGGAGAGAGGGAGTGAGAGTGGATTCTGTGGACCATCTCTGTTTTCTCTCCAAATTAATTCGTAGAGGTTTGTCATTCATGGAGAGAAAACAGAGATGGTAGATTGAGAATGCAGTGGATGTAGAATTCATGGATTTTAGGACAAGGTCGCACCGGCGGATTATAGAGAAGACTAAGGGGTATTCAGGGAATCAGGGAGAGACAGAGATCGTTCCTTTTGAAATCCGGACAGGCTCCTTCCAACTATTGTCTCATTATCTGGGAAGGTGGTCATTTCATCCACAATTAGACTTAAATATTCCCCGTTTATTCATCGGAACAGGAGGAGGCCATTCAGCCCATCCTGTTTAACTGTTCCCCTCAGCTCAGATTCCGTGTTTTATTGTCTGGTGTTTTTTTCCACAGTGAACTTTCCCTCTGAGTGACCGCCGGCAACAGAGGCCTGGGGTAGATCGCGACCAGATTCTCCACCTTGGACCAGGCCCGAGATTAACGTCTGACCTGTAACCGAGTCTCACAATAAACGTGTTGATCGATGAGCCTCGTGTCTCTGCCTCACTCTCTCCCACATTCACAGACATACTAGCAGTTACACTCACAGTCACACTCACACACACACATGACCACACTCACAGTCACACACATGACCACACTCACAGACACACACAAAGACACACACACGACCACACTCACAGACACACTCACAGTCACACTCACGACCACACTCACAGTCACACTCACGACCACACTCAGTCACACTCACGACCACACTCACAGTCACACTCACAGTCACACTCACAGTCACACTCACAGTCACACTCACGACCACACTCACAGTCACACTCACGACCACACTCACAGACACACTCACGACCACACTCACAGTCACACTCACAGTCACACTCACAGTCACACTCACGACCACACTCACAGACACACTCACGACCACACTCACGACCACACTCACAGTCACACTCACAGTCACACTCACAGTCACACTCACAGTCACACTCACGACCACACTCACAGACACACACACGACCACACTCACAGTCACACTCACAGTCACACTCACAGTCACACTCACGACCACACACACGACCACACTCACAGACACACTCACAGACACACACACGACCACACTCACAGACACACACAAAGACACACTCACAGACACACTCACAGACACACTCACAGACACACACAAAGACACACTCACAGACACACTCACAGACACACACACGACCACACTCACAGACACACACAAAGACACACTCACAGACACACTCACAGACACACTCACAGACACACTCACAGACACACATTCACAGACACACACACGACCACACTCACAGTCACACTCAGTCACACTCACAGTCACACTCACGACCACACACACGACCACACTCACAGTCACACTCACAGTCACACTCACGACCACACTCACAGACACACACAAAGACACACACACGACCACACTCACAGTCACACTCAGTCACACTCACAGTCACACTCACGACCACACACACGACCACACTCACAGACACACTCACAGACACACACAAAGACACACTCACAGACACACTCACAGACACACTCACAGACACACACAAAGACACACTCACAGACACACTCACAGACACACACACGACCACACTCACAGACACACACAAAGACACACTCACAGACACACTCACAGACACACACACGACCACACTCACAGACACACACACGACCACACTCACAGTCACACTCAGTCACACTCACAGTCACACTCACGACCACACACACGACCACACTCACAGACACACACACGACCACACTCACAGACACACTCACAGACACACTCACAGACACACTCACAGACACACACACGACCACACTCACAGACACACTCACAGACACACTCACAGACACACACACGACCACACTCACAGACACACTCACGACCACACTCACAGACACACTCACAGACACACACACGACCACACTCACAGACACACACACGACCACACTCACAGACACACACACGACCACACTCACAGACACACTCACAGACACACACACGACCACACTCACAGACACACACACGACCACACTCACAGACACACACACGACCACACTCACAGACACACTCACAGACACACTCACAGACACACTCACAGACACACTCACAGACACACTCACAGACACACTCACAGACACACACACGACCACACTCACAGACACACACACGACCACACTCACAGACACACTCACGACCACACTCACAGACACACTCACAGACACACACACGACCACACTCACAGACACACTCACGACCACACTCACAGACACACTCACAGACACACACACGACCACACTCACAGACACACACACGACCACACTCACAGACACACACACGACCACACTCACAGACACACACACGACCACACTCACAGACACACTCACGACCACACTCACAGACACACACACGACCACACTCACAGACACACTCACGACCACACTCACAGACACACTCACAGACACACACACGACCACACTCACAGACACACTCACAGACACACACACGACCACACTCACAGACACACTCACAGACACACACACGACCACACTCACAGACACACACACGACCACACTCACAGACACACTCACGACCACACTCACAGACACACTCACGACCACACTCACAGACACACTCACAGACACACACACGACCACACTCACAGACACACTCACAGACACACACACGACCACACTCACAGACACACTCACGACCACACTCACAGACACACTCACAGACACACACACGACCACACTCACAGACACACACACGACCACACTCACAGACACACTCACAGACACACACACGACCACACTCACAGACACACACACGACCACACTCACAGACACACTCACGACCACACTCACAGACACACTCACAGACACACACACGACCACACTCACAGACACACACACGACCACACTCACAGACACACTCACGACCACACTCACAGACACACTCACAGACACACACACGACCACACTCACAGACACACACACGACCACACTCACAGACACACTCACGACCACACTCACAGACACACTCACAGACACACACACGACCACACTCACAGACACACTCACGACCACACTCACAGACACACTCACGACCACACTCACAGACACACTCACAGACACACACACGACCACACTCACAGACACACACACGACCACACTCACAGACACACTCACAGACACACTCACAGACACACTCACAGACACACTCACAGACACACTCACAGACACACTCACAGACACACTCACAGACACACACACGACCACACTCACAGACACACTCACAGACACACACACGACCACACTCACAGACACACTCACGACCACACTCACAGACACACTCACGACCACACTCACAGACACACTCACAGACACACACACGACCACACTCACAGACACACACAAAGACACACACACGACCACACTCACAGTCACACTCACAGACACACACACGACCACACTCACAGTCACACTCACAGACACACACACGACCACACTCACAGACACACTCACAGACACACTCACAGACACTCTCACAGACACAATCACAGACACACTCTCACAGACACAATCAGTCACACTCACAGACACACTCTCTTTGGAGAGGGTGCAGAGGAGATTCACCAGGATGTTACCAGGGCTGGAGCACTTCAGCTATGAAGAGAGACTGGGAAGATTGGGTTTGTTTTCCTTGGAGCAGAGGAGGCTGAGGGGGGACATGATTGAGGTGTACAAAATTATGAGGGGCACAGATAGGATGGATACTCAGGAGCTTTTTCCCTTCATTGAGGGTTCTATAACAAGGGGACATAGATTCAAGGTAAAAGGCGGGAGGTTTAGAGGGGATTTGAGAAAGAACTTTTTCACCCAGAGGGTGGTTGGAGTCTGGAACTCACTGCCTGAAAGGGTTGTGGAGGCAGGAACCCTCACAACATTCAAGAAGCATTTGGATGAGCACTTGAAATGCCATAGCATACAAGGCTACGGACCAAATGCTGGAATATGGGATTAGAGTAGACAGGGCTGATGGCCGGCGCGGACACGATGGGCCGAAGGGCCTCTATCCGTGCTGTATAACTCTGACTCTATGACTCTCACACACACACTCACAGACACACTCTCACAGACACACTCTCACAGACACACACTCACAGACACACACTCACAGACACACTCTCACAGACACACAATCACAGACACACAATCACAGACACACTCTCACAGACACACTCACAGACACACTCACAGACACAATCACAGACACACTCACAGACACACTCAGACACAATCACAGACACAATCACAGACACTCTCACAGACACACTCACAGACACAATCACAGACACACTCACAGACACACTCACAGACACACTCACAGACACACACTCACAGACACACACTCACAGACACACTCACAGACACACTCACAGACACTCTCACAGACACACTCTCACAGACACACTCTCACAGACACACTCACAGACACACTCACATACACACTCACAGACACACTCACAGACACACTCACAGACACAATCACAGACACAATCACAGACTCAGAGACACACTCTCACAGACACACTCTCACAGACACACTCTCACAGACACACTCACAGACACACTCACAGACACACTCACAGACACACACTCACAGACACACACTCACAGACACAATCACAGACACAATCACAGACACACTCACAGACACACTCACAGACACACTCACAGACACAATCACAGACACAATCACAGACACACTCACAGACACACTCAGACACACTCAGAGACACACTCTCACAGACACACTCTCACAGACACACTCTCACAGACACACTCTCACAGACACACTCTCACAGACACACTCTCACAGACACACTCACAGACACACTCACAGACACAATCACAGACACACTCACAGACTCAGAGACACACTCTCACAGACACACTCTCACAGACACACTCTCACAGACACACTCTCACAGACACACTCACAGACACACTCTCACAGACACAATCACAGACACACAATCACAGACACACAATCACAGACACACTCTCACAGACACATTCTCACAGACACACAATCACAGACACACTCTCACAGACACAATCACAGACGCACTCTCACAGACACTTACAGACAAACCCACAGACACACCTACACACTCAGGTAGAAGACTGATCTCACAAGTACCTGAGGACGAATACCCAAGCTAAGACAAGGAGGGAAAGAGAGGGGGAGTGAAGGGGGTGAGTCTCTATGAGGAATGGGATAAAACAGGCATTTGGAAGGGACTCCTCTCATTCCCCACTCAGTCCCTTACACCACTCTATAAGGACCCACTCTGTCCGTTTTATCACTCCATTTGGACCCCTCCCTTTTTCCACTCAGTCCCTTATATCCCTCTATATGGACTCTCTCATTGCCTACTCAGTGCCTTATACCCCTCCATAAGAGCACCTCTCATTCCGTACTAATCCATTTTATCCCTATATAAGGACCTCTGTCATTCCCCACTCAACCCCTTATCCACCTCTATATGGACCCCTCCATTTTCCCATTCAGTCCATTATCCCCCTCTATAAGGACCCCTCCCATTCCCCGCTCCTTATACCTCTCTATAAGGCTCCCTCTCATTCCCCACTCCATACTTTATTCCCCTTGTCGCAGAGTAACTGAGGGGCCCTGATCCCCGAGTAAGGATACGGCTCTTTTGAGAAACCTTCCCTTTAAGAGGAGAGGTATGGCTCTTTTAATGGACCTCACCTTTAGGAAGTAATTAAGCTTGGAGTGGGTGAAGACCATCCCCAGTCAGGTGAGAGTTAAAAGGGTGAGACACAAGATATAGAAGGCTGCTGCTGTTACTGAGACACAGCCCCCTGAATACAACCCACAGAGGATGCTGGAAAGCAGCTGGGGCTGGCCAGGGGTGTGGAGTGAAATGTGCTGGGCTTCGCCAAAGGGATGGAGTATTATAAAGTGTATTAAGCGTCGCCAAAGGGACAGTGTATTGGGGAAATTATACCAGGCGTCACCAAAAGAATGGTGTATTGTGGAAATTATACCAGGCGTCACCAAAAGAATGGTGTATTGTGGAAAGTGTACCAGGCGTCACCAAAAGAATGGTGTATTGGGGAAATTATACCAGGCGT
The DNA here is from genome assembly GCF_035084215.1 of Heptranchias perlo. Classification (NCBI taxonomy): domain Eukaryota; kingdom Metazoa; phylum Chordata; class Chondrichthyes; order Hexanchiformes; family Hexanchidae; genus Heptranchias; species Heptranchias perlo. The sequence goes on from NW_027139422.1 coordinate 25,751, forward strand.
CACCAAAAGAATGGTGTATTGTGGAAATTATACCAGGCGTCACCAAAAGAATGGTGTATTGTGGAAAGTGTACCAGGCGTCACCAAAAGAATGGTGTATTGTGGAAATTATACCAGGCGTCGCCAAAAGAATGGTGTATTGTGGAAATTATACCAGGCGTCGCCAAAAGAATGGTGTATTGGGGAAATTATACCAGGCGTCACCAAAAGAATGGTGTATTGGGGAAATTATACCAGGCATCACCAAAAGAATGGTGTATTGTGGAAATTATACCAGGCGTCGCCAAAAGAATGGTGTATTGTGGAAATTATACCAGGCGTCACCAAAGGGACTGTAGTGTGAATTTGTTTGGAGTTGAATTAACAAAAACGTGGTCTGAAGTTTGAATTAGTTAAACTCTATCGTTGGTTGTGAGAGGAAGGTTATGAGATGGTCGAACTCTGTTACAATAAATAACGGTATATTCTATATACAAGAAGTTGTAAAATAGAAATAGCATTTGGGCCGAAAGGCCTCTGTGCTCGACTGTACATTTGATGCAAAATATACTTAATATAATAGAATTACATATTTATCATAGAAAGTTACGGCACAGGAGGAGGCCATTTGGCCCATGTTCGTTCCAGCCGAAAGAGAGCTGTCCAGCATAATCCCACATTCCAGCACTTGCTCCATAGCCCTGTAGGTTCCAGCACCTCAGGTGCACATCCAGGTACTTATTGAATGAGTTGACGGTTACTGCCTCTATAGTCAAGTTGTTGTTGTCAAATTATGATTTCGGGGAACTTTATCTGTGCCATGCTGTATTCTATGCGATATAGATAATATATCCAGAAATAAGTCCGTGCCGCCAACATTTTTCAGGCGGTATGCGGCCTCCTAAGGTCTCAAAACGGCGACCGGAATGCACGCGTACATTTCCAGTGTGACGTGCGCTGGACGCCATTTTGGTAAAGGCGTTTGTGCACGTGTGGATAACGAAATGTAAAGTAAGGAGAATGGGAGTTAAATTGAATATTAATCTCAGATTTACAATTCACAATTGAGCGAGCAACAACTGCTGTTTGCAGAAGAGCGTTTGAAACTTCTCCCACTCTTTGCGTACAGAAGCTTTTCCTAACTTCACTCTTGGACGTCCTGGCTCTAAATGTTAGGCTATGTCCCCCTGTCCGAGTATTCTACTACGGGAGACCTCCAAAAAATGGTACAAATGCATCAGTAGCCAGAAGCAATAATCCAGCAACTAAACTGTAAATCCTGCATGGTCCCTTTAAATACCACTGGTGGTGGGTCCTCCAGGCACTCTAAGACACGTTCAGATGGTTGGGGTTAAGAACTGTGCGTTGAGTTGCGCATTCAGCCCCAAAATGGTGTCTATCACTTTAAATCCGCGTTGCACACTGATCTAATGCATATTCTCCCTACTTTACATGTTGCCGGCGTTCGTTATCTGCGGGTACGTGAAACCCAAGATGACGTCCGATACACTTAAGGCTGGAAACGCCTCAGCAATCCTGGAGATCTGCTGGAGAATGGAGCCTGTAACACAACAGTCTGAGCTTCCAAATGAAGCATACACACCTTTGACATTGATTTGTGCTGCAATGGAAGCTGTGACATTGGTCAACAGGCTCTGCATCATGGTTAGTTCCACAGGTGTGCTGTTGGAGGTGACCACCCGTTCTGTGTAGGAAACGATAGGCTCCAAGCTCTGTGCAAAGCCCTGTGACAAGTTCCAGTGGACTCCTCCATGCCCCTTGATATTGTGCGCAGGCTTTCCAGTGCACCAAGCATTTGGTTTTGTACGCCCATCAGCCAGCTTCTGTAGTCTGGCCCATTGAAGTCCTCATCTGAGTCCTCGGCGGCAGAACTAGTGCCCTCTGGCGATCTGGAACCTGTGGTATCTGTTCCCCCTGCCCCGACTTCTGCGCACTTGTGCCCGGTGTCTCACCATGTGCCGATGCCTCCTCTAAACTACGCTCAGTGTGAGTCTCTGAGTTGGTGGCTGGGAATATAAGATCGAGTGACAGTGTGTCTACATCGTCACTGTCATCTTCCTCTGTCTCCTCCGATTGGGCAGGTTCCGGTTCTCGGGTATCTACAATGACAACGGAATACGGCTTGAGTTGTGGTGCGGGGAGAGGAGACAGTAAGATGTGCGTGCTTAAATCATCTGCAGCACGTGAGCCAGAACAGCTTGTGGGGTGAGGGAGAAGGGGGAAGTGAGAAGCAGTATGAGGTATGCATTATTGAGACCAACTTCGTCGATGCCTCCAGCAGCCCCAATGGCCATGGCCGCAGCAATGGCACACCCAATGATGGCCAGCACTGTCTCCTCCAGTGAGTGTCCTGCAAGATGTTTGTGTGATGTGGCTGCCATGGTTGTGGTTGGAGACGCCACTTGACAGTTGAATTCACTCACCTTGACCACTCGTGTCAAATCATTGAACTTCTTCCTGCACTGCATCCATGTGCGTGGTGCAATGCTCCTGGCGTTGAATCCTAGAGCAGTATGTGTCTGGTGGGCCTCTTGCACCCCCCCCCCCCCCACCCCGGCTGCGGTTACAGGATCCCCCTCTGTGCGTCCATCTCCTGCACCAAGGCCTCCAGTGCGTGGTCTGAGAAACATGGTGAATGGAGACCCAACCATTACAACAGAAGTGTTTATAAATACAGAAAGCTGTCACATCAGGCGAGACCTCACAGTTCTGGACACTGGGTGAAATACACTGAGGTGTTCAGAAAGACAGAAAGCTGTCACATCGGGGAAGACCTCACAATGTTGGAGAAGGAGTGAAATGTATCGAGATGTTTATAAACACAGAGGTGATTTTATTGGATAATCACTGAAAACAGACGCTGGCATCGCGGTGCGCGATTAACCCACACCCGTTCTTTGAGATGCAGGCAGCACCTAACATTCTTGCTGCCTGATGATTTCAATGATTGCTGTGTGCAGCCAGTGCTACCTCCGCTGTTGATTAGCTGCAGGAACCAGCAGGATGTCCAGATACCTGGAGTGGCTCATTCTACTGAAAGGCAGCCTCCACCTCTTAAAGGGGAGGTGCAACATGGCTGCAGGAAGTGGTGGAAGCCCATTGGGAAGTAAATCTATGCTGAAATATACTGAAGGAAAAAAAAGAAAGACTTGAATTTATGAGAGTGGGGATGGAAGCAGCAGCAGATCTGCAACAAGAGACAACTACTGTGCGACGTCGCAGGTGAGGCAGGAGAGTCCGAGAGGTGAGGACATTATAAAAGGAGAGACCGAGAGGGGGAGGAGAGTCTGAGAGGTGAACGCAGGGTAAATCTAAGACAAGTCATTGGCATCAGAGCTCGCACCCGTGATATGCTCCTCCTGCACTATGTGGGAAGCCATGGACACTACAGTGTCCCTGGTCACCATGTGTGCAGGAAGTGTGGCCAGCTGCAGCTACTGGCAAACTGCATTTCGGAGCTGGAGCTGCGGGTGGATTCACTGTGGAGCATCTGCGATGCTGAGACTATCGTGGATAGCACGTTCAGTGAGGTGGTCACACCGCAGGTAAAGATTACGCAGGCAGAAAGGAAATGGGTGACCGCCAGGCAGAGTATAAAGACCAGGCAGGTAGAGCAGGAGTCCCCTAGGGCCATCTCCCTCTCAAACAGATATTCTGCTTTAGATACTGTTGGGGGAGATGGCTTATCAGGGGAAAGCAGCAAGAGCCAGGTTCGGGGCACCACGGGTGGCTCTGCTGCACAGGAGGGGAGGAAGAAGAGTGGCAGGGCTATAGTGATAAGGGATTCCATTGTAAGGGGAACAGATAGGTGTTTCTGCGGCCGTAAACGTGACTCCAGGATGGTATGTTGCCTCCCTGGTGCTAGGGTCAAGGATGTCACAGAACGGCTGCAGGGCATTCTAGAGGGGGAGGGTGAACAGCCAGTAGTCGTGGTCCATATTGGTACCAACGACATAGGTAAGAAAAAGAATGAGGTCCTGCAAGGTGAATTCAAGGAGTTAGGAGATAAATTAAAAAGCAGGACTTCAAAGGTAGTGATCTCAGGATGACTACCAGTGCCACGTGCTAGTGAGTATAGGAACAGGAGAATAGACAGGATGAATGCGTGGCTGCAGGGATGGTGTAGGAGGGAGGGATTTAGATTCCTGGGACATTGGGACCGGTTCTGGGGAAGGTGGGACCTGTACAAGCGAGACGGGTTACACCCGAGCAGGACCGGGACCAATGTTCTCACGGGGGTGTTTGCTAGTGCTGTTGGGGAAGGTTTAAACTAGAGTGGCAGGGGGATGGGAACCTGAGCAGGGAGTCAGAAGAGTAAAGTTGAAAGCAGCAAGAGAGGGGAAGACCCAAGGGAAATCTACAATACAAATAGTAAAAACAGTTGTTCAAGAACAAGTGAAAGGGAAAAGCGTAGAGCAGCAGAAAGAAAGTGTACTTTAGACACGACAGATAAAGTGAAAACTAGAAGGTGTAAGGTGATTAACCCAGCATCAAAGCTAAAGGTCAGGCTAGGGTGTGTGGCCCAACTAAGAGTTCTATATACAAATGCACGGAGTATAAGGAATAAATTAAATAACTACAGGTTCAAATTCAAATTGGAGGGTATGACATGATAGCTATCACTAAGACATGGCTGCAGGATGGTCAGGATTGGGAAGTAAATATACCGGGTTATAAGGTCTACAGGAGAGATAGGGAAAATGGAAGAGGGGGAGGAGTAGCCTTAGTGATCAGAAATGAAATCAATTCAATGATAAAGGAGGATATAACGAGAGGTAAGCAGCCAACAGAGACCTTATGGGTTGAATTGAGAAATAGGAAATGATCTAAGGCTATAGTGGGAATTGTGCATAGGACCCCTGGCAGCAGCTCTGACGTGCTAGATTGTATAAATGAAGAGATTAGACAAGCGTGTAAGAAAGGCATAGTGGTCTTAATGGAGGACTTTAACCTTCACATAGATTGGGAAAAGCAGACTAGCAACTGTCAGAAAAGTAGTGAATTTCTTGAGTGTGTCTGGGATAGTTTCCTACAGCAGTATGTCCTGGAGGCAACAAGGGGGCAAGCCATACTAGATATAGTAATGAGTAATGAGCCAGATTTAGTTAACGGCTTAACTGTGCGTGAACATCTATCCAATAATGATCATAACATGATCGAGTTCAATGCAGTGTTTGAAAGGGAAAAAAGTGAGTCAGCTGCTAAGATTCTAGACTTGGGTAAGGCCGACTTCATTGGGATGAGACAGAGACTGTCCACAGTAAACTGGGCAAATCTGTTAATGGGTAAAACGACTGATGATCAGTGGGAAATGTTTAAAGAAACATTTAACGAGATACAGAACTGGTTTATACCCCTGAGGGGCAAGAACTCTACTTGCCAAAAAAAAAAGCCATGGACAACTAATTAATATAAGTAAAGAACTATAAGACATAAGGAAAGGGCATACAAAAAGGCAAAAAATGGCACAGATCCCGGCGAATGGGAAAGATACAAAGATCAACAAAGGGTCACAAAACAGATAGTAAGAGCTACAAAAAGAGAGTATGAAAAGAAACTTGCAAGGGATATCAAAACCAATACGAGGAACTTTTATAGTTCTATTAGGAAAAGGAGGGTGGTCAGGAGCAGTGTTGGCCCCTTAAAAACTGAAAGTGGGGATATTGTCATTGACAATGGGGAAATGGCGGACATGTTGAACAATTACTTTGCTTCAGTATTTACAGTAGAAAAAGAGGATAGCATTCCGGAAATCCCAAGGAAACCATTATTGAATCGGGGACAGGGACTCGATAAAATTAACATAAGTAAAGCAACAGTAATGAAGAAAATAATAGCACTAAAGAGTGACAAATCCCCAGGACGAGATGGTTTCCATCCCAGGGTTTTAAAGGAAGTAGGTGAGCACATTGCAGATGCCCTAACTATCATCTTTCAAAGTTCTCTAGATTCAGGAACTGTCCCTCCAGATTGGAAAATTGTACATGTCACTCCGCTTTTTAAGAAAGGAGAGAGAGGGACACCAGGGAATTATAGACCAGTTAGCCTAACATCTGTTCTGGGGAAATTGCTGGAGTCTATAATTAAGGATAGGGTGACTGAACACCTCGAGAATTTTCAGTTAATCAGGGAGAGCCAGCATGGATTTGTGAAAGGTAGGTCATGCCTGACAAACCTGATTGAAGTTTTTGAAGAGGTGACTAAAGTAGTGGACAGGGGACTGTCAATGGATGTTATTTATATGGACTTCCAGAAGGCATTTGATAAGGTCCCACATAAGAGACTGTTAGCTAAGATAGGTGGCTGAGCGAAAGGTGACAGAGAGTAGGGATAATGGGTAGGTACTCACATTGGCAGGATGTCACTAGTGGAGTCCCGCAGGGATCTGTCTTGGGGCCTCAATTATTCACAATATTTATAAACGACTTAGATGAAGGCATAGAAAGTCTCATATCTAAGTTTGCCGATGACACGATGATTGGTGGCATTGTAAGCAGTGTAGATGAAAACATAAAATTACAAAGCGATATTGATAGATTAGGTAAATGGGCAAAATCGTGGCAAATGGAATTCAATGTAGACAAATGTGAGGTCATCCACTTTGGATCAAAGAAGCATAGAACAGGGTACTTTCTAAATGGTGAAAAGTTAAAAACAGTGGATGTCCAAAGGGACCGAGGGGTACAGGTACATAGATCACTGAAGTGTCATGAACAGGTGCAGAAAATAATGAAGAAGGCTAATGGAATGCTGGCCTTTATATCTAGAGGACTAGAGTACAAGGGGGCAGAAGTTATGCTGCAGCTATACAAAACCCTGGTTAGACCGCATCTGGAGTACTGTGAGCAGTTCTGGGCACCGCACCTTCGGAAGGACATATTGGCCTTGGAGGGAGTGCAGCGTAGGTTTACTAGAATGATACCCGGACTTCAAGGGTTAAGTTACGAGGAGAGATTACACAAATTGGAGTTGTATTCTCCAGAGTTTAGAAGGTTAAGGGATGATCTGATCGAAGTTTATAAGATATTAAGGGGAACGGATAGGGTGGATAGAGAGAAACTATTTCCGCTGGTTGGGGATTCTAGGAGTCGGGGGCACAGTCTAAAAATTAGAGCCAGACCTTTCAGGAGTGAGATTAGAAAACATTTCTACACACAAAGGGTGGTAGAAGTTTGGAACTCTCTTCCGCAAACGGTTATTGATACGAGCTCAATTGCTAAATTTAAATGTGCGATAGATAGCTTTTTGGCAACCAAAGGTATTAAGGGATATGGGCCAAAGGCAGGTATATGGAGATAGATCACAGATCAGCCATGATCTTATCAAATGGCGGAGCAGGCACGAGGGGCTGAATGGCCTACTCCTGTTCCTATGTTCCTATTGTTCCTATATAGCGGTTTTCATATCCTCAGGACATGGGAAAGCGCTTTACAGCCAATGAAGTGTAGTCACTATTGTAATGTCGGTAACCTGGCAGCCAATTTTCGCACAGCAAGCTCCCACAAAGATAATGACCAGATAATCTGTGTTTTAGTGATGTTGGTTGAGCGATAAATATTGACCCCACGACACCGGGGAGAACTCCCCTGCTCTTCTTTGAAATAGTGCCATGAGATCTTTTATGTCCACCTGAGAGGGCAGAGCGAGCCATGGTTTCACATCTCATCCAAAAGAGGGCTCCTCCAACAATGCGACACTCCCTCAGTACTGCACTGCGGTATCAGCCTAGATTTTGTGCTCAAGTTTCTGGAGTGGGTCTTGAACCTACAACCTTGTGACTCATGAGAGGGCGACCCACTGAGCCCCAGCTGACACTGTGAATGGCTGCAACTGTGAGAGCGTGCACCAAGGTTCTCTGGTGGAAGAGGTGGAGAGGAGCAGGGGCATCCTGTATCCGCTGGTCGTGTTGGGGGTGCGGGGGGGGGGGGGTGGCGGGGATGGTGGGCAAGAGGCCCTCCAGGCATATGCTCAAGTGGCAGTGGGAGGAAGTAGTGAACGAGTTCAATGCCAAGAGTGTAGCACCAAGAACATGGATGCAGTGCAGGAAGAAGTTACATAAGAAATAGGAGCAGGAGTAGGCCAATCGGCCCCTCGAGCCTGCTCCGCCATTCAATAAGATCATGGCTGATCTGATCCTAACCTCAAATCTAAATTCATGTCCAATTTCCTGCCCGCTCCCCGTAACCCCTAATTCCCTTTACTTCTAGGAAACTGTCTATTTCTGTTTTAAATTTATCTAATGATGTAGCTTCCACAGCTTCCTGGGGCAGCAAATTCCACAGACCTACCACCCTCTGAGTGAAGAAGTTTCTCCTCATCTCAGTTTTGAAAGAGCAGCCCCTTATTCTAAGATTATGCCCCCTAGTTCTAGTTTCACCCATCTTTGGGAACATCCTTACTGCATCCACCCGATCAAGACCCTTCACAATCTTATATGTTTCAATAAGATCGCCTCTCATTCTTCTGAACTCCAATGAGTAGAGTCCCAATCTACTCAACCTCTCCTCATATGTCCGCCCCCTCATCCCCGGGATTAACCGAGTGAACCTTCAAAGAACTCAAGCAAATTTGTCAGACATGACTTCCCCTTCATAAAGCCATGCTGACTTTGTCCTATTAAATTATGTTTATCCAAATGTTCCGCTACTGTCTCCTTAATAATAGACTCCAAAATTTTACCCATGAGTTCAATGATTTGACACGACTAGTCAAGGTGAGTGAGGTCAGCTGTCAAGTAGCGTCTCCTACTGTTGAGACATGAATGAGGGAAAGAAATACAATGAAGACTGAGAGAGTTGAATAGCCATCCAACCAATGTCAAGTCGAGACAATGGTCTTGCCTAACAATTGACTTCCTGTTGCACAGATGCAAATTGGGTATTACTCAAAGCCCGGGGAAAATATACACAAGAGTGAACTTGCTGCCTGGTGAACGATGAACGGAGACAACCAGTCTCGGAAACAAAGACCAGTCAAATACAGGGAAGGTACACGTTAATCGAAACAAGACACAACAATCGCGACAAGATTGAGTTTAGAATCAAAGAATCATAGAAGTTTACAACATGGAAACAGGCCCTTCGGCCCAACATGTCCATGTCTCTCTCCCCAGTGTTTCTCTCTCTCCCCCAGTGTTTCTCTCTCTCTCCGCCCCCCAGTGTTTCTCTCTCTCTCTCCATTTCTCTCTCCCCCCAGTATTTCTCTCTCTCTCTCTGCCCCCAGTGTTTCTCTCTCTCTCTGCCCCCAGTGTTTCTCTCTCTGTCCCCACCCCCCCAGTGTTTCTCTCTCTCTCTCTCCCCCCATGTTTCTCTCTCTCTCTCTCCCCAGTGTTTCTCTCTCTCTCTCTCTCTCCCCAGTGTTTCTCTCTCTCTCTATCTCCCCAGTGTTTCTCTCTCTCTCTCCCCCACAGTGTTTCTCTATCTCTTCCCCCCCCGTGTTTCTCTCTCTCTCTCCCCCAGTGTTGCTCTCTCTCTCTCCCCTCAGTGTTGCTCTCTCTCTCTCCCCCCAGTGTTGCTCTCTCTCTCTCCCCCCAGTGTTGCTCTCTCTCTCTCCCCCCAGTGTTGCTCTGTCTCTCTCCACCCAGTGTTTCTCTCTCTCCCCCCAGTGTTTCTCTCTCTCTCCCCCAGTGTTTCTCTCTATCTCCCCCCAGTGTTTCTCTCTCTCTCTCCCCAGTGTTTCTCTCTCTCTCCCCCAGTGTTTCTCTCTCTCTCCCCCAGTGTTTCTCTCTCTCTCCCCCAGTGTTTCTCCCTCTCTCCCCCCAGTGTTTCTCACTCTCTCTCCCCCAGAGTATCACTCTCCCCCTCGTGTTTCTCTCTCTCTCCCCCCAGTGTTTCTCTCTCTCTCCCCCCAGTGTTCCTCTCTCTCTCCCCCCAGTTCTTCTCTCTCTCCACCCAGTTCTTCTCTCTCTCTCCCCCCAGTTCTTCTCTCTCTCTCCCCCCAGTTCTTTTCTCTCTCTCTTCCCAGTGTTTCTCTCCCTCTCTTCCCAGTGTTTCTCTCTCTCTCCCACAGTGTTTCTCTCTATCTCACCCCAGTGTTTCTCTCTCTCTCCCCCCATTGTTTCTCTCTCTCTCCCCCAGTGTTTCTCTCTCTCTCCCCCCAGTGTTTCTCTCTCTCTCCCCCCAGTGTTTCTCTCTCTCTCTCTCTCTCCCCCCCAGTGTTTCTCTCTCTCTCCCCCAGTGTTTCTCTCTCTTTCCCCCAGTGTTTCTCTGTCTCTCCCCCAGTGTTTCTCTCTCTCTCCCCCAGTGTTCCTGTCTCTCTCCCCCAGTGTTTTTCTCTCTCTCTCCCCCAGTGCTTCTGTCTTTCACCCCCAGTGTTTCTCTCTCTCTCCCCCAGTGTCTCCCTCTCTCCCCCCAGTGTTTCTCTCTCTCTCTCTCTCTCCCCCCCAGTGCTTCTCTCTCTCTCCCCCAGTGCTTCTCTCTCTCTCCCCCAGTGTTTCTCTCTCTCTCCCCCAGTGTTTCTCTCTCTCTCGCCCAGTGTTTCTCCCTCTCTCCCCCAGTGTTTCTCTCTCTCTCCCCCCAGTGTTTCTCTCTCTCTCTCTCTCTCTCTCCCCCCCAGTGTTTCTCTCTCTCTCCCCCAGTGTTTCTCTGTCTCTCCCCCAGTGTTTCTCTCTCTCTCCCCCAGTGTTCCTGTCTCTCTCCCCCAGTGTTTTTCTCTCTCTCTCCCCCAGTGTTTCTCTCTCTCTCCCCCCAGTGTTTCTCTCTCTCTCTCTCTCTGTCTTCCCCCCAGTGTTTCTCTCTCTCTCCCCCAGTGTTTCTCTGTCTCTCCCCCAGTGTTTCTCTCTCTCTCCCCCAGTGTTCCTGTCTCTCTCCCCCAGTGTTTTTCTCTCTCTCTCCCCCAGTGTTTCTCTGTCTCTCCCCCAGTGTTTCTCTCTCTCTCCCCCAGTGTTCCTGTCTCTCTCCCCCAGTGTTTTTCTCTCTCTCCCCCCAGTGTTTCTCTCTCTCTCTCTCTCTCCCCCCCCAATGTTTCTCTCTCTCCCCCCAGTGTTTCTCTCTCTCTCCCCCCAGTGTTTCTCTCTCTCTCCCCCCAGTGTTTCTCTCTCTCTCGCCCAGTGTTTCTCCCTCTCTCCCCCGATGTTCCTGTCTCTCTCCCCCAGTGTTTTTCTCTCTCTCTCCCCCAGTGTTTCTCTCTCTCTCCCCCAGTGTTTCTCTCTCTCTCCCCCAGTGTCTCCCTCTCTCTCTCCCCCCAGTGTTTCTCTCTCTCTCCCCCCAATGTCTCTCTCTCTCTCTCTCTCTCTCTCCCTCCCCCCAATGTTTCTCTCCCTCTCTCCCCCCAGTGTTTCTCTCTCTCTCTCTCTCTCTCCCCCCAGTGTTTCTCTCTCTCTCTCCCCCAGTGTTTCTCTCTCTCTCCCCCAGTGGTTCTCTCTCTCTCCCCCAGTGTTTCTCTCTCTCTCCCCGCACTGTTTCTCTCTCTCTCCCCCAGTGTTTCTCTCTCTCTCTCTCTCTCCCCCCATTGTTTCTCTCGCTCTCTCCCCCCAGTGTTTCTCTCTCTCTCTCCCCCCAGTGTTTCTCTCTCTCTCCCCCAGTGTTTCTCTCTCTCTCGCCCAGTGTTTCTCTCTCTCTCCCCCCATTGTTTCTCTTTCTCTCTCCCCCCCAGTGATTCTCTTTCTCTCTCTCCCCCTCGTGTTTCTCTCTCTCTCCCCCCAGTGTTTCTCTCTCTCTCCCCCCAGTGTTCCTCTGTCTCTCCCCCCAGTTCTTCTCTCTCTCTCCCCCCAGTTCTTCTCTCTCTCTCTCTCTCTCTCCCCCCCAGTGTTTCTCTCTCTCCCCCCAGTGTCTCTCTCTCTCTCTCTCTCTCTCCCTCCCCCCAATGTTTCTCTCTCTCTCTCCCCCCAGTGTTTCTCTCTCTCTCCCCCAATGTTTCTCTCTCTCTCCCCCAGTGTGTGTCTCTCTCTCCCCCCCCCCCAGTGTTTCTCTCTCTCTCCCCCCAGTGTTTCTCTCTCTCTCCCCCCAGTGTTTCTCTCTCCCCGCAGTGTTTCTCTCTCTCTCCCCCCAGTGTTTCTCTCTCTCTCTCTCTCTCTCTCCCCCCAATGTTTCTCTCTCTCTCTCCCCCCCAGTGTTTCTCTCTCTCTCTCTCTCTCTCCCCCAGTGTTTCTCTCTCTCTCCCCCAGTGTTTCTCTCTCTCTCCCCCAGTGTTTCTCTCTCTCTCCCCCCATTGTTTCTCTTTCTCTCTCCCGCCCAGTGTTTCTCTCTCTCTCTCTCTCTCTCTCTCCCCCAGTGTTTCTCTCTCTCTCCCCCAGTGTTTCTCTCTCTCTCCCCCCATTGTTTCTCTCTCTCTCTCTCCCCCAGTGTTTTTCTCTCTCTCTCCCCCAGTGTTTCTCTCTCTCTCCCCCAGTGTTTCTCTTTCTCTCTCCCGCCCAGTGATTCTCTTTCTCTCTACCTCCCCCCAATGTTTCTCTCTCTCTCTCCCCCCAGTGTTTCTCTCTCTCTCCCCCAGTGTTTCTCTCTCTCTCCCCCAGTGTTTCTCTCTCTCTCTCCCACCAGTGTTTCTCTCTCTCTCCCCCAGTGTTTCTCTCTCTCTCCCCCAGTGTTTCTCTCTCTCTCCCCCCAGTGTTTCTCTTTCTCTCTATCCCCCCAGTGTTTCTCACTCTCTCTCCCCCAGTGTTTCACTCTCCCCCTCATGTTTCTCTCTCTCCCCCCAGTGTTTCTCTCTCTCTCCCCCAGTGTTTCTCTCTCTCTTCCCCCAGTGTTTCTCTCTCTCTCCCCCCCAGTGCTTCTCTCTCTCTCCCCCAGTGCTTCTCTCTCTCTCCCCCAGTGTTTCTCTCTCTCTCCCCCAGTGTTTCTCTCTCTCTCGCCCAGTGTTTCTCCCTCTCTCCCCCAGTGTTTCTCTCTCTCTCCCCCCAGTGTTTCTCTCTCTCTCTCTCTCTCTCTCCCCCCCAGTGTTTCTCTCTCTCTCCCCCAGTGTTTCTCTGTCTCTCCCCCAGTGTTTCTCTCTCTCTCCCCCAGTGTTCCTGTTTCTCTCCCCCAGTGTTTTTCTCTCTCTCTCCCCCAGTGTTTCTCTCTCTCCCCCCAGTGTTTCTCTCTCTCTCTCTCTCTCCCCCCCCAGTGTTTCTCTCTCTCTCCCCCCAGTGTTTCTCTCTCTCTCCCCCCAGTGTTTCTCTCTCTCTCGCCCAGTGTTTCTCCCTCTCTCCCCCGATGTTCCTGTCTCTCTCCCCCAGTGTTTTTCTCTCTCTCTCACCCAGTGTTTCTCTCTCTCTCCCCCAGTGTTTCTCTCTCTCTCCCCCAGTGTCTCCCTCTCTCTCTCCCCCCAGTGTTTCTCTCTCTCTCCCCCCAATGTCTCTCTCTCTCTCTCTCTCTCTCCCTCCCCCCAATGTTTCTCTCCCTCTCTTCCCCCCCAGTGTTTCTCTCTCTCTCCCCCAGTGTTTCTCTCTCTCCCCCCCAGTGTTTCTCTCTCTCTCTCCCACCAGTGTTTCTCTCTCTCTCCCCCAGTGTTTCTCTTTCTCTCTATCCCCCCAGTGTTTCTCACTCTCTCTCCCCCAGTGTTTCACTCTCCCCCTCATGTTTCTCTCTCTCCCCCCAGTGTTTCTCTCTCTCTCCCCCAGTGTTTCTCTCTCTCTTCCACCAGTGTTTCTCTCTCTCTCCCCCCCAGTGCTTCTCTCTCTCTCCCCCAGTGCTTCTCTCTCTCTCCCCCAGTGTTTCTCTCTCTCTCCCCCAGTGTTTCTCTCTCTCTCGCCCAGTGTTTCTCCCTCTCTCCCCCAGTGTTTCTCTCTCTCTCCCCCCAGTGTTTCTCTCTCTCTCTCTCTCTCTCTCCCCCCCAGTGTTTCTCTCTCTCTCCCCCAGTGTTTCTCTGTCTCTCCCCCAGTGTTTCTCTCTCTCTCCCCCAGTGTTCCTGTCTCTCTCCCCCAGTGTTTTTCTCTCTCTCTCCCCCAGTGTTTCTCTCTCTCCCCCCAGTGTTTCTCTCTCTCTCTCTCTCCCCCCCCAGTGTTTCTCTCTCTCTCCCCCCAGTGTTTCGCTCTCTCTCCCCCCAGTGTTTCTCTCTCTCTCCCCCCAGTGTTTCTCTCTCTCTCGCCCAGTGTTTCTCCCTCTCTCCCCCGATGTTCCTGTCTCTCTCCCCCAGTGTTTTTCTCTCTCTCTCCCCCAGTGTTTCTCTCTCTCTCCCCCAGTGTTTCTCTCTCTCTCCCCCAGTGTCTCCCTCTCTCTCTCCCCCCAGTGTTTCTCTCTCTCTCCCCCCAATGTCTCTCTCTCTCTCTCTCTCTCTCTCCCTCCCCCCAATGTTTCTCTCCCTCTCTCCCCCCAGTGTTTCTCTCTCTCTCTCTCTCTCTCCCCCAGTGTTTCTCTCTCTCTCTCCCCCCAGTGTTTCTCTCTCTCTCCCCCAGTGTTTCTCTCTCTCTTCCCCCAGTGTTTCTCTCTCTCTCCCCCAGTGGTTCTCTCTCTCTCCCCCAGTGTTTCTCTCTCTCTCCCCGCACTGTTTCTCTCTCTCTCCCCCAGTGTTTCTCTCTCTCTCTCTCTCTCTCCCCCCATTGTTTCTCTCGCTCTCTCCCCCCAGTGTTTCTCTCTCTCTCTCCCCCCAGTGTTTCTCTCTCTCTCCCCCAGTGTTTCTCTCTCTCTCGCCCAGTGTTTCTCTCTCTCTCCCCCCATTGTTTCTCTTTCTCTCTCCCCCCCAGTGATTCTCTTTCTCTCTCTCCCCCCAGTGTTTCTCACTCTCTCTCCCCCAGAGTTTCACTCTCCCCCTCGTGTTTCTCTCTCTCTCCCCCCAGTGTTTCTCTCTCTCTCCCCCCAGTGTTCCTCTGTCTCTCCCCCCAGTTCTTCTCTCTCTCTCCCCCCAGTTCTTCTCTCTCTCTCCCCCCAGTTCTTCTCTCTCTCTCCCCCCAGTTCTTCTCTCTCTCTCTCTCTCTCTCCCCCCCAGTGTTTCTCTCTCTCCCCCCAGTGTCTCTCTCTCTCTCTCTCTCTCTCCCTCCCCCCAATGTTTCTCTCTCTCTCTCCCCCCAGTGTTTCTCTCTCTCTCCCCCAGTGGTTCTCTCTCTCCCCCAATGTTTCTCTCTCTCTCCCCCAGTGTTTCTCTGTCTCTCCCCCCCCCAGTGTTTCTCTCTCTCTCCCCCCAGTGTTTCTCTCTCTCTCCCCCCAGTGTTTCTCTCTCTCTCCCCGCAGTGTTTCTCTCTCTCTCCCCCCAGTGTTTCTCTCTCTCTCTCTCTCTCTCTCCCCCCATTGTTTCTCTCTCTCTCTCCCCCCCAGTGTTTCTCTCTCTCTCTCTCTCTCTCCCCCAGTGTTTCTCTCTCTCTCCCCCAGTGTTTCTCTCTCTCTCCCCCCAGTGTTTCTCTCTCTCTCTCCCCCCAGTGTTTCTCTCTCTCTCTCCTCTCTCTCTCTCTCCCCCAGTGTTTCTCTCTCTCTCCCCCAGTGTTTCTCTCTCTCTCCCCCCATTGTTTCTCTCTCTCTCTCCCCCCCAGTGTTTCTCTCTCTCTCTCTCTCTCTCTCTCCCCCAGTGTTTTTCTCTCTCTCTCCCCCAGTGTTTCTCTCTCTCTCCCCCCATTGTTTCTCTCTCTCTCTCCCCCCCAGTGTTTCTCTCTCTCTCTCTCTCTCTCTCCCCCAGTGTTTTTCTCTCTCTCTCTCCCAGTGTTTCTCTCTCTCTCTCTCTCTCTCTCTCCCCCAGTGTTTCTCTCTCTCTCTCCCCCCAGTGTTTCGCTCTCTGTCCCCCAGTGTTTCTCTCTCTCTCCCCCAGTGTTTCTCTCTCTCTCTCCCACCAGTGTTTCTCTCTCTCTCCCCCAGTGTTTCTCTCTCTCTCCCCCAGTGTTTCTCTCTCTCTCCCCCCAGTGTTTCTCTTTCTCTCTATCCCCCCAGTGTTTCTCACTCTCTCTCCCCCAGTGTTTCACTCTCCCCCTCATGTTTCTCTCTCTC
Organism: Heptranchias perlo; assembly: GCF_035084215.1. Taxonomy (NCBI): domain Eukaryota; kingdom Metazoa; phylum Chordata; class Chondrichthyes; order Hexanchiformes; family Hexanchidae; genus Heptranchias; species Heptranchias perlo. The sequence goes on from NW_027139422.1 coordinate 41,574, forward strand.
CCCCCAGTGTTTCTCTCTCTCTCCCCCAGTGTTTCTCTCTCTCTTCCCCCAGTGTTTCTCTCTCTCTCCCCCAGTGTTTCTCTCTCTCTTCCCCCAGTGTTTCTCTCTCTTCCCCCAGTGTTTCTCGTTCTCTCTCCCCCCCAGTGATTCTCTTTCTCTCTCTCCCCCCAGTGTTTCTCACTCTCTCTCCCCCAGAGTTTCACTCTCCCCCTCGTGTTTCTCTCTCTCTCCCCCCAGTGTTTCTCTCTCTCTCCCCCCAGTGTTTCTCTCTCTCTCTCCCCCCAGTGTCTCTCTCTCTTTCTCTCTCTCTCCCTCCCCCCAATGTTTCTCTCTCTCTCTCCCCCCAGTGTTTCTCTCTCTCTCCCCCAGTGGTTCTCTCTCTCTCCCCCAATGTTTCTCTCTCTCTCGCCCAGTGTTTCTCTCTCTCTCTCCCCCCAGTGTTTCTCTCTCTCTCCCCCCAGTGTTTCTCTCTATCTCACCCCAGTGTTTCTCTCTCTCTCCCCCCAGTGTTTCTCTCTCTCTCCCCCCAGTGTTTCTCTCTCTCTCCCCCCAGTGTTTCTCTCTCTCTCCCCGCAGTGTTTCTCTCTCTCTCCCCCCAGTGTCTCTCTCTCTCTCTCTCTCTCTCCCTCCCCCCAATGTTTCTCTCTCTCTCTCCCCCCAGTGTTTCTCTCTCTCTCCCCCAGTGGTTCTCTCTTTCTCCCCCAATGTTTCTCTCTCTCTCGCCCAGTGTTTCTCTCTCTCTCCCCCCCCCCCCAGTGTTTCTCTCTCTCTCCCCCCAGTGTTTCTCTCTCTCTCCCCCCAGTGTTTCTCTCTATCTCACCCCAGTGTTTCTCTCTCTCTCCCCCAGTGTTTCTCTCTCTCTCCCCCAGTGTTTCTCTCTCTCTCCCCCCCCCAGTGATTCTCTTTCTCTCTCTCCCCCCAGTGTTTCTCTCTCTCTCCCCCAGTGTTTCTCTTTCTCTCTCCCGCCCAGTGATTCTCTTTCTCTCTCTCCCCCCAGTGTTTCTCACTCTCTCTCCCCCAGAGTTTCACTCTCCCCCTCGTGTTTCTCTCTCTCTCCCCCAGTGTTTCTCTCTCTCTCCCCCAGTGTTTCTCTCTCTCTCCCCCAGTGTTTCTCTTTCTCTCTCCCGCCCAGTGATTCTCTTACTCTCTCTCCCCCCAGTGTTTCTCTCTCTCTCTCCCCCAGTGTTTCTCTCTCTCTCTCCCCCCAGTGTTTCTCTCTCTCTCCCCCCAGTGTTTCTCTCTCTCTCCCCCCAGTGTTCCTCTTTCTCTCCCCCCAGTTCTTCTCTCTCTCTCCCCCCAGTTCTTCTCTCTCTCTCCCCCCAGTTCTTTTCTCTCTCTCTTCCCAATGTTTCTCTCCCTCTCTTCCCAGTGTTTCTCTCTCTCTCCCACAGTGTTTCTCTCTCTCTCCCCAGTATTTCTCTCTCTCTCCCAGTGTCTCTCTCTCTCTCCCCAGTGTTTCTCTCTCTCTCCCCCCAGTGTTTCTCTCTAACTCACCCCAGTGTTTCTCTCTCTCTCACCCCACTGTTTCTCTCTCTCTCCCCCCAGTGTTTCTCTCTCTCTCTTCCCAGTCTTTCTCTCTCTCTCCCCCCAGTGTTTCTCTCGGTCTCTCTCTCCCCCCAGTGTTTCTCTCTCTCTCCCCCAGTGTTTCGCTCTCTCTCTCCCACCAGTGTTTCTCTCTCTCTCCCCCAGAGTTTCTCTCTCTCTCCCCCAGTGTTTCTCTCTGTCTCCCCCCAGTGTTTCTGTTTCTCTCTCTCCCCCAGTGTTTCACTCTTCCCCTCGTGTTTCTCTCTCTCTCCCCCCAGTGTTTCTCTCCCTCTCTTCCCAGTGTTTCTCTCTCTCTCATCCCAGTGTTTCTCTCTCTGTCCCCCCAGTGTTTCTCTCTCTCCCCCCAGTGTTTCTCTCTCTCTCTCTCTCTCTCCGCCCAGTGTTTTTTATCTCTCTCTCCCCAGTGTTTCTCTCTCTCTCCCCCCCCCCAGTGTTTCTCTTTCTCTCTCTCCCCCCAGTTCTTCTCTCTCCTTCTTCCGAGTGTTTCTCTCTCTCTTCCCAGTGTTTCTCTCTCTCTCTTCCTAGTCTTTCTCTCTCTCTCCCCCCAGTGTTTCTCTCTCTCTCTCTCCGCCCAGTGTTTCTTTCTCTCCCCCCAATGTTTCTCTCTCTTTCTCTCCCCAGTGTCTCTCTCTCTCTCTCCCCCCCCCAGTGTTTCTCTCTCTCCCCCCAATGTTTCTCTCTCTCTCTCTCCCCAGTGTCTCTCTCTCTCTCTCCCCCCCCCAGTGTTTCTCTCTCTCCCCCCAATGTTTCTCTCTCTCTCTCTCCCCAGTGTCTCTCTCTCTCTCTCTCCCCCCAATGTTTCTCTCTCTCTCTCTCCCCCCAATGTTTCTCTCTCTCTCTCTCCCCAGTGTCTCTCTCTCTCTCTCTCCCCCAGTGTTTCTCTCTCTCTCCGCCCCCCAGTGTTTCTCTCTCTCTCTCTATCTCTCTCTCCCCCCAGTATTTCTCTCTCCCTCTCTCCCCCTGTGTTTCAGTCTCTCTCTCTCCCCCCATGTTTCTCACTCTCTCTCTCCCCAGTGTTTCTCTCTCTATCTCTCTCTCCCCAGTGTTTCTCTCTCTCTCTATCTCCCCAGTGTTTCTCTCTCTTTCTCTTTCCCCACAGTGTTTCTCTCTCTCTCCCCCCCCCAGTGTTTCTCTCTCTCTCCCCCCAGTGTTTCTCTCTCTCTCCCCCCAGTGTTTCTCTTTCTCTCTCCCCCCCAGTGTTTCTCTCTCTCTCTCTCTCTCTCTCTCCCCCAGTGTTTTTCTCTCTCTCTCCCCCAGTGTTTCTCTCTCTCTCCCCCAGTGTTTCTCTCTCTCTCCCCCCAGTGTTTCTCTCTCTCTCCCCCAGTGTTTCTCTCTCTCTCCCCCAGTGTTTCTCTCTCTCTCTCCCACCAGTGTTTCTCTCTCTCTCCCCCAGTGTTTCTCTCTCTCTCCCCCAGTGTTTCTCTCTCTCTCCCCCCAGTGTTTCTCTTTCTCTCTATCCCCCCAGTGTTTCTCACTCTCTCTCCCCCAGTGTTTCACTCTCCCCCTCATGTTTCTCTCTCTCCCCCCAGTGTTTCTCTCTCTCTCCCCCAGTGTTTCTCTCTCTCTCCCCCAGTGGTTCTCTCTCTCTCCCCCAATGTTTCTCTCTCTCTCCCCCCCCCCAGTGTTTCTCTCTCTCTCCCCCCAGTGTTTCTCTCTCTCTCCCCCCAGTGTTTCTCTCTATCTCACCCCAGTGTTTCTCTCTCTCTCCCCCCAGTGTTTCTCTCTCTCTCCCCCCAGTGTTTCTCTCTCTCTCCCCCCAGTGTTTCTCTCTCTCTCCCCCCAGTGTTTCTCTCTCTCTCCCCCCAGTGTTTCTCTCTCTCTCCCCCCAGTGTTTCTCTCTCTCTCCCCCCAGTGTTTCTCTCTCTCTCCCCCCAGTGTTTCTCTCTCTCTCCCCCCAGTGTTTCTCTCTCTCTCCCCGCAGTGTTTCTCTCTCTCTCCCCCCCCAGTGATTCTCTTTCTCTCTCTCCCCCAGTGTTTCTCTCTCTCTCCCCCAGTGTTTCTCTCTCTCTCCCCCAGTGTTTCTCACTCTCTCTCCCCCAGAGTTTCACTCTCCCCCTCGTGTTTCTCTCTCTCTCCCCCCAGTGTTTCTCTCTCTCTCCCCCAGTGTTTCTCTTTCTCTCTCCCGCCCAGTGATTCTCTTTCTCTCTCTCCCCCCAGTGTTTCTCACTCTCTCTCCCCCAGAGTTTCACTCTCCCCCTCGTGTTTCTCTCTCTCTCCCCCCAGTGTTTCTCTCTCTCTCCCCCAGTGTTTCTCTTTCTCTCTCCCGCCCAGTGATTCTCTTTCTCTCTCTCCCCCCAGTGTTTCTCGCTCTCTCTCCCCCAGTGTTTCTCTCTCTCTCTCCCCCCAGTGTTTCTCTCTCTCTCCCCCCAGTGTTTCTCTCTCTCTCCCCCCAGTGTTCCTCTTTCTCTCCCCCCAGTTCTTCTCTCTCCCCCCAGTTCTTCTCTCTCTCTCCCCCCAGTTCTTCTCTCTCTCTCCCCCCAGTTCTTTTCTCTCTCTCTTCCCAGTGTTTCTCTCCCTCTCTTCCCAGTGTTTCTCTCTCTCTCCCCAGTATTTCTCTCTCTCTCCCAGTGTCTCTCTCCCTCCCCAGTGTTTCTCTCTCTCTCCCCCCAGTGTTTCTCTCTAACTCACCCCAGTGTTTCTCTCTCTCTCACCCCACTGTTTCTCTCTCTCTCCCCCCAGTGTTTCTCTCTCTCTCCCCCCAGTGTTTCTCTCTCTCTCCCCCCAGTGTCTCTCTCTCTCTCTCTCTCTACCTCCCCCCAATGTTTCTCTCTCTCTCTCCCCCCAGTGTTTCTCTCTCTCTCCCCCAGTGTTTCTCTCTCTCTCTCCCACCAGTGTTTCTCTCTCTCTCCCCCAGTGTTTCTCTCTCTCTCCCCCAGTGTTTCTCTCTCTCTCCCTCCAGTGTTTCTCTTTCTCTCTATCCCCCCAGTGTTTCTCACTCTCTCTCCCCCAGTGTTTCACTCTCCCCCTCATGTTTCTCTCTCTCCCCCCAGTGTTTCTCTCTCTCTCTCCCCCCAGTGTTTCTCTCTCTCTCCCCCAGTTCTTCTCAATCTCCCCCAAGTTCTTCTCTCTCTCCCCCCAGTTCTTCTCTCTCTCTCTCCCCCAGTTCTTCTCTCTCTCCCCCCAGTTCTTCTCTCTCTCTCCCCCCAGTGTTTCTCTCTCTCTCTCCCCAGTGTTTCTCTCTCTCTCTCTCTCCCCCCAGTGTTTCTCTCTCTCTCCCCCCAGTGTTTCTCTCTCTCTCCCCCCAGTGTTTCTCTCTCTCTCCCCCCAGTGTTTCTCTCTCTCTCCCCCCAGTGCTTCTCTCTACCTCTCCCCCCAGTGTTTCTCTCTCTCTCTCCCCCCAGTTTTTCTCTCTTTCTCCCCCCATTCTTTCTCTCTCTCTCTTACCACAGTGTTTCTCTATCTCTCTCCCCCTCTGTTTCTGTCTCTCTCTCACCCCAGTGTTTCTCTCTCTCTCCCCCAGTGTTTCTCTCTCTCCCCCCAGTGTCTCTCTCTCTTTCTCTCCCCAGTGTCTCTCTCTCTCTCTCCCCCCCCCAGTGTTTCTCTCTCTCCCCCCAATGTTTCTCTCTCTCTCTCTCCCCAGTGTCTCTCTCTCTCTCTCCCCCCCCCAGTGTTTCTCTCTCTCCCCCCAATGTTTCTCTCTCTCTCTCTCCCCAGTGTCTCTCTCTCTCTCTCTCCCCCCAATGTTTCTCTCTCTCTCTCTCCCCCCAATGTTTCTCTCTCTCTCTCTCCCCAGTGTCTCTCTCTCTCTCTCTCCCCCAGTGTTTCTCTCTCTCTCCGCCCCCCAGTGTTTCTCTCTCTCTCTCTATCTCTCTCTCCCCCCAGTATTTCTCTCTCCCTCTCTCCCCCTGTGTTTCAGTCTCTCTCTCTCCCCCCATGTTTCTCACTCTCTCTCTCCCCAGTGTTTCTCTCTCTATCTCTCTCTCCCCAGTGTTTCTCTCTCTCTCTATCTCCCCAGTGTTTCTCTCTCTTTCTCTTTCCCCACAGTGTTTCTCTCTCTCTCCCCCCCCCAGTGTTTCTCTCTCTCTCCCCCCAGTGTTTCTCTCTCTCTCCCCCCAGTGTTTCTCTTTCTCTCTCCCCCCCAGTGTTTCTCTCTCTCTCTCTCTCTCTCTCTCCCCCAGTGTTTTTCTCTCTCTCTCCCCCAGTGTTTCTCTCTCTCTCCCCCAGTGTTTCTCTCTCTCTCCCCCCAGTGTTTCTCTCTCTCTCCCCCAGTGTTTCTCTCTCTCTCCCCCAGTGTTTCTCTCTCTCTCTCCCACCAGTGTTTCTCTCTCTCTCCCCCAGTGTTTCTCTCTCTCTCCCCCAGTGTTTCTCTCTCTCTCCCCCCAGTGTTTCTCTTTCTCTCTATCCCCCCAGTGTTTCTCACTCTCTCTCCCCCAGTGTTTCACTCTCCCCCTCATGTTTCTCTCTCTCCCCCCAGTGTTTCTCTCTCTCTCCCCCAGTGTTTCTCTCTCTCTCCCCCAGTGGTTCTCTCTCTCTCCCCCAATGTTTCTCTCTCTCTCCCCCCCCCCAGTGTTTCTCTCTCTCTCCCCCCAGTGTTTCTCTCTCTCTCCCCCCAGTGTTTCTCTCTATCTCACCCCAGTGTTTCTCTCTCTCTCCCCCCAGTGTTTCTCTCTCTCTCCCCCCAGTGTTTCTCTCTCTCTCCCCCCAGTGTTTCTCTCTCTCTCCCCCCAGTGTTTCTCTCTCTCTCCCCCCAGTGTTTCTCTCTCTCTCCCCCCAGTGTTTCTCTCTCTCTCCCCCCAGTGTTTCTCTCTCTCTCCCCCCAGTGTTTCTCTCTCTCTCCCCCCAGTGTTTCTCTCTCTCTCCCCCCAGTGTTTCTCTCTCTCTCCCCGCAGTGTTTCTCTCTCTCTCCCCCCCCAGTGATTCTCTTTCTCTCTCTCCCCCAGTGTTTCTCTCTCTCTCCCCCAGTGTTTCTCACTCTCTCTCCCCCAGAGTTTCACTCTCCCCCTCGTGTTTCTCTCTCTCTCCCCCCAGTGTTTCTCTCTCTCTCCCCCAGTGTTTCTCTTTCTCTCTCCCGCCCAGTGATTCTCTTTCTCTCTCTCCCCCCAGTGTTTCTCACTCTCTCTCCCCCAGAGTTTCACTCTCCCCCTCGTGTTTCTCTCTCTCTCCCCCCAGTGTTTCTCTCTCTCTCCCCCAGTGTTTCTCTTTCTCTCTCCCGCCCAGTGATTCTCTTTCTCTCTCTCCCCCCAGTGTTTCTCGCTCTCTCTCCCCCAGTGTTTCTCTCTCTCTCTCCCCCCAGTGTTTCTCTCTCTCTCCCCCCAGTGTTTCTCTCTCTCTCCCCCCAGTGTTCCTCTTTCTCTCCCCCCAGTTCTTCTCTCTCCCCCCAGTTCTTCTCTCTCTCTCCCCCCAGTTCTTCTCTCTCTCTCCCCCCAGTTCTTTTCTCTCTCTCTTCCCAGTGTTTCTCTCCCTCTCTTCCCAGTGTTTCTCTCTCTCTCCCCAGTATTTCTCTCTCTCTCCCAGTGTCTCTCTCTCTCCCCAGTGTTTCTCTCTCTCTCCCCCCAGTGTTTCTCTCTAACTCACCCCAGTGTTTCTCTCTCTCTCACCCCACTGTTTCTCTCTCTCTCCCCCCAGTGTTTCTCTCTCTCTCCCCCCAGTGTTTCTCTCTCTCTCCCCCCAGTGTCTCTCTCTCTCTCTCTACCTCCCCCCAATGTTTCTCTCTCTCTCTCCCCCCAGTGTTTCTCTCTCTCTCCCCCAGTGTTTCTCTCTCTCTCTCCCACCAGTGTTTCTCTCTCTCTCCCCCAGTGTTTCTCTCTCTCTCCCCCAGTGTTTCTCTCTCTCTCCCTCCAGTGTTTCTCTTTCTCTCTATCCCCCCAGTGTTTCTCACTCTCTCTCCCCCAGTGTTTCACTCTCCCCCTCATGTTTCTCTCTCTCAGTGTTTCTCTCTCTCTCTCCCCCCAGTGTTTCTCTCTCTCTCCCCCAGTTCTTCTCAATCTCCCCCAAGTTCTTCTCTCTCTCCCCCCAGTTCTTCTCTCTCTCTCTCCCCCAGTTCTTCTCTCTCTCCCCCCAGTTCTTCTCTCTCTCTCCCCCCAGTGTTTCTCTCTCTCTCTCCCCAGTGTTTCTCTCTCTCTCTCTCTCCCCCCAGTGTTTCTCTCTCTCTCCCCCCAGTGTTTCTCTCTCTCTCCCCCCAGTGTTTCTCTCTCTCTCCCCCCAGTGTTTCTCTCTCTCTCCCCCCAGTGCTTCTCTCTACCTCTCCCCCCAGTGTTTCTCTCTCTCTCTCCCCCCAGTTTTTCTCTCTTTCTCCCCCCATTCTTTCTCTCTCTCTCTTACCACAGTGTTTCTCTATCTCTCTCCCCCTCTGTTTCTGTCTCTCTCTCACCCCAGTGTTTCTCTCTCTCTCCCCCAGTGTTTCTCTCTCTCCCCCCAGTGTCTCTCTCTCTCCCCCAGTGTTTCTCTCTCTCTCCCTCCAGTGTTTCTCTTTCTCTCTCCCCCCCAGTGTTTCTCTTTCTCTCTCCCCCCCAGTGTTTCTCTTTCTCTCTCTCTTCCCAGTGTTTCTCTCCCTCTCTTCCCAGTGTTTATCTCCCTCTGTTCCCAGTGTTTCTCTCCCTCTCTTCCCTGTGTTTCTCTCTCTCTCTTCCCAGTGTTTCTCTCTCTCTTCCCAGTGTTTCTTTCTCTCTCTTCCCAGTCTTTCTCTCTCTCTCCCCCCAGTGTTTCTCTCGCTCTCTCTCTCTCCCCAGTGTTTCTCTCTCTCCTCCCAGTGTTCCTCTCTCTCTCTCTCCGCCCATTGTTTCTCTCTCTCTCTCCCCAGTGTCTCTCTCTCTCTCTCCCCCCCAGTGTTTCTCTCTGTCCCCCAGTGTTTCTCTCTCTCTCTGTCCCCAGTGTTTCTCTCTCTCTCCCCCAGTGTCTCTCTCTCTCTCTCTCTCTCCTCCCATGTTTCTCTCTCTCTCTCCCCCCAGTGTTTCTCTCTCTCTCTCCCCCCAGTTTTTCTCTCTTTCTCCCCCCATTCTTTCTCTCTCTCTCTTACCACAGTGTTTCTCTATCTCTCTCCCCCTCTGTTTCTGTCTCTCTCTCACCCCAGTGTTTCTCTCTCTCTCCCCCAGTGTTTCTCTCTCTCCCCCCAGTGTCTCTCTCTCTCCCCCAGTGTTTCTCTCTCTCTCCCTCCAGTGTTTCTCTTTCTCTCTCCCCCCCAGTGTTTCTCTTTCTCTCTCCCCCCCAGTGTTTCTCTTTCTCTCTCTCTTCCCAGTGTTTCTCTCCCTCTCTTCCCAGTGTTTATCTCCCTCTGTTCCCAGTGTTTCTCTCCCTCTCTTCCCTGTGTTTCTCTCTCTCTCTTCCCAGTGTTTCTCTCTCTCTTCCCAGTGTTTCTTTCTCTCTCTTCCCAGTCTTTCTCTCTCTCTCCCCCCCAGTGTTTCTCTCGCTCTCTCTCTCTCCCCAGTGTTTCTCTCTCTCCTCCCAGTGTTCCTCTCTCTCTCTCTCCGCCCATTGTTTCTCTCTCTCTCTCCCCAGTGTCTCTCTCTCTCTCTCCCCCCCAGTGTTTCTCTCTGTCCCCCAGTGTTTCTCTCTCTCTCTGTCCCCAGTGTTTCTCTCTCTCTCCCCCAGTGTCTCTCTCTCTCTCTCTCTCTCCTCCCATGTTTCTCTCTCTCTCTCTCCCACAGTGTTTCTCTCTCTCTCTCCCCCCTGTGTTGCTCTCTGTCTCTCCACCCAGTTTTTCTCTCTCTCTCCACCCAGTGTTGCTCTCTGTCTCTCCCCCAAGTGTTTCTCTCTCTCTCTCCCCCCAGTGTTTCTCTCTCTCTCTCCACCCAGTTTTTCTCTCTCTCTCCACCCAGTGTTTCTCTCTCTCTCTCCACCCAGTGTTGCTCTCTGTCTCTCCCCCAAGTGTTTCTCTCTCTCTCTCCCCCCAGTGTTTCTCTCTCTCTCTCCACCCAGTGTTTCTCTCTCCCTCTCAACCAGTGTTTCTGTCTCCCCCCATTCTTTCTCTCTCTCTCTCACCACAGTGTTTCTCTATCTCTCTCCCCCTCTGTTTCTGTCTCTCCCTCACCCCTGTGTTTCTGTCTATCTCTCCCCCAGTGTGTCTCTCTCTCTCTCTCCCCAGTGTTTCTGTCTCTCTCCCCCCAGTGTTTTTCTCTCTCTCCCCACAGTGTTTCTCTCTCTCCCCCCAGTGTTTCTCTCTCTCTCCCCCCAGTGTTTCTCTCTCTCTCCCCCCAGTGTTTCTCTCTCTCTCCCCCCAGTGTTTCTCTCTCTCTTCCCCAGTATTTCTCTCTCTCTCCCCCCCCCCAGTGTTTCTCTCTCTCTCTCTCCCCAGTGTTTCTCTCTCTCCCCCAGTGTTTCTCTCTCTCTCCCACAGTTTTTCTCTCTCTGTCCCCCCGTGTTTCTCTCTCTTTCCCCCAGTGTTTCTCTCTCTACCCCTCGTGTTTCTCTCCCTCTCCCCCCAGTGTTTCTCTCTCTCTCCCCCCAGTGTTTCTCTCCCTCTCCCCCCAGTGTTTCTCTCTCTCTCTATCTCCCCAGTGTTTCTCTCTCTTTCTCTTTCCCCACAGTGTTTCTCTCTCTCTCCCCCCCCCAGTGTTTCTCTCTCTCTCCCCCCCCAGTGTTTCTCTCTCTCTCCCCCCAGTGTTTCTCTTTCTCTCTCCCCCCCAGTGTTTCTCTCTCTCTCTCTCTCTCTCTCTCTCTCCCCCAGTGTTTTTCTCTCTCTCTCCCCCAGTGTTTCTCTCTCTCTCCCCCAGTGTTTCTCTCTCTCTCCCCCCAGTGTTTCTCTCTCTCTCCCCCAGTGTTTCTCTCTCTCTCCCCCAGTGTTTCTCTCTCTCTCTCCCACCAGTGTTTCTCTCTCTCTCCCCCAGTGTTTCTCTCTCTCTCCCCCAGTGTTTCTCTCTCTCTCCCCCCAGTGTTTCTCTTTCTCTCTATCCCCCCAGTGTTTCTCACTCTCTCTCCCCCAGTGTTTCACTCTCCCCCTCATGTTTCTCTCTCTCCCCCCAGTGTTTCTCTCTCTCTCCCCCAGTGTTTCTCTCTCTCTCCCCCAGTGGTTCTCTCTCTCTCCCCCAATGTTTCTCTCTCTCTCCCCCCCCCCCCCCAGTGTTTCTCTCTCTCTCCCCCCAGTGTTTCTCTCTCTCTCCCCCCAGTGTTTCTCTCTATCTCACCCCAGTGTTTCTCTCTCTCTCCCCCCAGTGTTTCTCTCTCTCTCCCCCCAGTGTTTCTCTACCTCTCCCCCCAGTGTTTCTCTCTATCTCACCCCAGTGTTTCTCTCTCTCTCCCCCCAGTGTTTCTCTCTCTCTCCCCCCAGTGTTTCTCTCTCTCTCCCCCCAGTGTTTCTCTCTCTCTCCCCCCAGTGTTTCTCTCTCTCTCCCCCCAGTGTTTCTCTCTCTCTCCCCGCAGTGTTTCTCTCTCTCTCCCCCAGTGTTTCTCTCTCTCTCCCCCCCCAGTGATTCTCTTTCTCTCTCTCCCCCCAGTGTTTCTCTCTCTCTCCCCGCAGTGTTTCTCTCTCTCTCCCCCAGTGTTTCTCACTCTCTCTCCCCCAGAGTTTCACTCTCCCCCTCGTGTTTCTCTCTCTCTCCCCCAGTGTTTCTCTTTCTCTCTCCCGCCCAGTGATTCTCTTTCTCTCTCTCCCCCCAGTGTTTCTCACTCTCTCTCCCCCAGAGTTTCACTCTCCCCCTCGTGTTTCTCTCTCTCTCCCCCCAGTGTTTCTCTCTCTCTCCCCCAGTGTTTCTCTTTCTCTCTCCCGCCCAGTGATTCTCTTTCTCTCTCTCCCCCCAGTGTTTCTCTCTCTCTCTCCCCCAGTGTTTCTCTCTCTCTCTCCCCCCAGTGTTTCTCTCTCTCTCCCCCCAGTGTTTCTCTCTCTCTCCCCCCAGTGTTCCTCTTTCTCTCCCCCCAGTTCTTCTCTCTCTCTCCCCCCAGTTCTTCTCTCTCTCTCCCCCCAGTTCTTCTCTCTCTCTCCCCCCAGTTCTTTTCTCTCTCTCTTCCCAGTGTTTCTCTCCCTCTCTTCCCAGTGTTTCTCTCTCTCTCCCCAGTATTTCTCTCTCTCTCCCAGTGTCTCTCTCTCTCCCCAGTGTTTCTCTCTCTCTCCCCCCAGTGTTTCTCTCTAACTCACCCCAGTGTTTCTCTCTCTCTCACCCCACTGTTTCTCTCTCTCTCCCCCCAGTGTTTCTCTCTCTCTCCCCCCAGTGTTTCTCTCTCTCTCCCCCCAGTGTCTCTCTCTCTCTCTCTCTCTACCTCCCCCCAATGTTTCTCTCTCTCTCTCCCCCCAGTGTTTCTCTCTCTCTCCCCCAGTGTTTCTCTCTCTCTCTCCCACCAGTGTTTCTCTCTCTCTCCCCCAGTGTTTCTCTCTCTCTCCCCCAGTGTTTCTCTCTCTCTCCCTCCAGTGTTTCTCTTTCTCTCTATCCCCCCAGTGTTTCTCACTCTCTCTCCCCCAGTGTTTCACTCTCCCCCTCATGTTTCTCTCTCTCCCCCCAGTGTTTCTCTCTCTCTCTCCCCCCAGTGTTTCTCTCTCTCTCCCCCAGTTCTTCTCTCTCTCCCCCCAGTTCTTCTCTCTCTCTCTCCCCCAGTTCTTCTCTCTCTCCCCCCAGTTCTTCTCTCTCTCTCCCCCCAGTTCTTCTCTCTCTCTCCCCCCAGTTCTTCTCTCTCTCTCTTCCCAGTGTTTCTCTCCCTCTCTTCCCAGTGTTTCTCTCCCTCTCTTCCCAGTGTTTCTCTCCCTCTCTTCCCAGTGTTTCTCTCCCTCTCTTCCCAGTGTTTCTCTCCCTCTCTTCCCAGTGTTTCTCTCTCTCTCTTCCCAGTGTTTCTCTCTCTCTTCCCTGTGTTTCTCTCTCTCTCTTCCCAGTCTTTCTCTCTCTCTCCCCCCAGTGTTTATCACTCTCTCTCCCCCCAGTGTTTCTCTCTCTCTCTTCCCAGTGTTTCTCTCTCTGTCCCCCCAGTGTTTCTCTCTCTCCCCCCAGTGTTTCTCTCTCTCTCTCTCCGCCCAGTGTTTTTTATCTCTCTCTCCCCAGTGTTTCTCTCTCTCTCTCCCCCATTGTTTCTCTCTCTCTCCCCCCCCCCCAGTGTTTCTCTTTCTCTCTCTCCCCCCAGTTCTTCTCTCTCCTTCTTCCGAGTGTTTCTCTCTCTCTTCCCAGTCTTTCTCTCTCTCTCCCCAGTGTTTCTCTCTCTGCCCCCAGTGTTTCTCCCTCTCTCCCCCTGTGTTTCAGTCTCTCTCTCTCCCCCCATGTTTCTCTCTCTCTATCTCCCCAGTTGTTTCTCTCTCTTTCTCTTTCCCCACAGTGTTTCTCTCTCTCTTCACCCCCCCCAGTGTTTCTCTCTCTCTCTCTCCCCAGTGTTTCTCTCTCTCTCTCCCCCCAGTGTTTCTCTCTCTCTCCCCCCAGTGTTTCTCTCTCTCTCTCCCCAGTGTTTCTCTCTCTCTCTCTCTCCCCCCAGTGTTTCTCTCTCTCTCCCCCCAGTGTTTCTCTCTCTCTCCCCCCAGTGTTTCTCTCTCTCTCCCCCCAGTGTTTCTCTCTCTCTCCCCCCAGTGCTTCTCTCTACCTCTCCCCCCAGTGTTTCTCTCTCTCTCCCCCCAGTGTTTCTCTCTCTCTCCCCCCAGTGTTTCTCTCTCTCTCCCCCCAGTGCTTCTCTCTACCTCTCCCCCCAGTGTTTCTGTCTCTCTCTCACCCCAGTGTTTCTCTCTCTCTCCCCCAGTGTTTCTCTCTCTCCCCCCAGTGTCTCTCTCTCTCCCCCAGTGTTTCTCTCTCTCTCCCTCCAGTGTTTCTCTTTCTCTCTCCCCCCCAGTGTTTCTCTTTCTCTCTCCCCCCCAGTGTTTCTCTTTCTCTCTCTCCCCCCAGTTCTTCTCTCTCACTCCCCCCAGTTCTTCTCTCTCTCTCTTCCCAGTGTTTCTCTCCCTCTCTTCCCAGTGTTTATCTCCCTCTGTTCCCAGTGTTTCTCTCCCTCTCTTCCCTGTGTTTCTCTCTCTCTCTTCCCAGTGTTTCTTTCTCTCTCTTCCCAGTGTTTCTTTCTCTCTCTTCCCAGTCTTTCTCTCTCTCTCCCCCCAGTGTTTCTCTCGCTCTCTCTCTCTCCCCAGTGTTTCTCTCTCTCCTCCCAGTGTTCCTCTCTCTCTCTCTCCGCCCATTGTTTCTCTCTCTCTCTCCCCAGTGTCTCTCTCTCTCTCTCCCCCCCAGTGTTTCTCTCTGTCCCCCAGTGTTTCTCTCTCTCTCTGTCCCCAGTGTTTCTCTCTCTCTCCCCCAGTGTCTCTCTCTCTCTCTCTCTCTCTCTCCTCCCATGTTTCTCTCTCTCTCTCTCCCCAGTGTTTCTCTCTCTCTCTCTCTCTCTCTCCCCAGTGTTTCTCTCTCTATCTCTATCTCCCCAGTGTTTCTCTCTCTTTCTCTCTCCCACAGTGTTTCTCTCTCTCTCTCCCCCCTGTGTTGCTCTCTGTCTCTCCACCCAGTTTTTCTCTCTCTCTCCACCCAGTGTTGCTCTCTGTCTCTCCCCCAAGTGTTTCTCTCTCTCTCTCCCCCCAGTGTTTCTCTCTCTCTCTCCACCCAGTTTTTCTCTCTCTCTCCACCCAGTGTTTCTCTCTCTCTCTCCACCCAGTGTTGCTCTCTGTCTCTCCCCCAAGTGTTTCTCTCTCTCTCTCCCCCCAGTGTTTCTCTCTCTCTCTCCACCCAGTGTTTCTCTCTCCCTCTCAACCAGTGTTTCTGTCTCCCCCCATTCTTTCTCTCTCTCTCTCACCACAGTGTTTCTCTATCTCTCTCCCCCTCTGTTTCTGTCTCTCCCTCACCCCTGTGTTTCTGTCTATCTCTCCCCCAGTGTGTCTCTCTCTCTCTCTCCCCAGTGTTTCTGTCTCTCTCCCCCCAGTGTTTTTCTCTCTCTCCCCACAGTGTTTCTCTCTCTCCCCCCAGTGTTTCTCTCTCTCCCCCCAGTGTTTCTCTCTCTCCCCCCAGTGTTTTTCTCTCTCTCCCCACAGTGTTTCTCTCTCTCCCCCCAGTGTTTCTCTCTCTCTCCCCCCAGTGTTTCTCTCTCTCTCCCCCCAGTGTTTCTCTCTCTCTCCCCCCAGTGTTTCTCTCTCTCTTCCCCAGTATTTCTCTCTCTCTCCCCCCCCCCGCAGTGTTTCTCTCTCTCTCTCTCCCCAGTGTTTCTCTCTCTCCCCCAGTGTTTCTCTCTCTCTCCCCCAGTGTTTCTCTCTCTCCCCCAGTGTTTCTCTCTCTCTCCCCCCAGTGTTTCTCTCCCTCTCCCCCCAGTGTTTCTCTCTCTCTCTCTCCCCAGTGTTTCTGTCTCTCTCCCCCCAGTGTTTTTCTCTCTCTCCCCACAGTGTTTCTCTCTCTCCCCCCAGTGTTTCTCTCTCTCCCCCCAGTGTTTCTCTCTCTCTCCTCCCCAGTGTTTCTGTCTCTCTCCCCCCAGTGTTTTTCTCTCTCTCCCCACAGTGTTTCTCTCTCTCCCCCCAGTGTTTCTCTCTCTCCCCCCAGTGTTTCTCTCTCTCTCCTCCCCAGTGTTTCTCTCTCTCTCCCCAGTTTCTCTCTCTCTCTCTCTCTCCCTCCCCCCAATGTTGCTCTCTCTCTCTCCCCCCAGTATTTCTCTCTCTCTCTCTCTCTCTCCCCCCGTGTCTCTCTCTCTCTCTCTTCAATCAGTGTTTCTCTCTCTCTACCCCAGTGTTTCTCTCTCTCTCCCCCAGTGTTTCTCTCTCTCCCCCTCGTGTTTCTCTCTCTCTCCCCCCAGTTCTTCTCTCTCTCTCTTCCCAGTGTTTCTCTCCCTCTCTTCCCAGTGTTTCTCTCCCTCTCTTCCCAGTGTTTCTCTCTCTCTCTTCCCAGTGTTTCTCTCCCTCTCTTCCCAGTGTTTCTCTCCCTCTCTTCCCAGTGTTTCTCTCCCTCTCCCCCCAGTGTTTCTCTCTCTCTCCCCCCAGTGTTTCTCTCCCTCTCCCCCCAGTGTTTCTCTCTCCCTCCCCCCAGTGTTTCTCTCTCTCTCCCCCCAGTGTTTCTCTCTCTCTCTCTCTCTCTCTCTCTCTCCTCTCCAGTGTTTCTCTCTCTCTCTCTCCCCCAGTGTTTCTCTCTCTCTCCCCCCAGTGTTTCTCTCACTCTCTCTCTCCCCCCAGTGTTTCTCTCTCTCCCCCCAGTGTCTCTCTCTATCTCTCTCTCCCCCAGTGTTTCTCTCTCTCTCCCCCCAGTGTTTCTTTCTCTCTCCCCCAGTGTTTCTCTCTCTCCCCCCAGTGTTTCTCTCTCTCCCCCCAGTGTCTCTCTCTCTCTCTCTCCCCCAGTGTTTCTCTCTCTCTCCCCCCAGTGTTTCTCTCTCTCCCCCAGTGTTTCACTCTTCCCCTCGTGTTTCTCTCTCTCTCCCCCCAGTTCTTCTCTCTCTCTCCCCCCAGTTCTTCTCTCTCTCTCCCCCAAGTTCTTCTCTCTCTCTCTTCCCAGTGTTTCTCTCCCTCTCTTCCCAGTGTTTCTCTCTCTCTCTTCCCAGTGTTTCTCTCTCTCTCTTCCCAGTGTTTCTCTCTCTGTCCCCCCAGTGTTTCTCTCTCTCCCCCCAGTGTTTCTCTCTCTCTCTCCCCAGTGTTTCTCTCTCTCTCTCCCCCAGTGTTTCTCTCTCTCCCTCCCCCCTATGTTTCTCCCTCTCTCCCCCCCCCAGTGTTTCTCTTTCTCTCTCCCCCCCCAGTGTTTCTCTTTCTCTCTCTCCCCCCAGTGTTTTTCTCTCTCTCCCCCAGTGTTTCTCTCTCTCTCCCCCAGTGTTTCTCTCTCTCTCCCCCCAGTGTTTCTCTTTCTCTCTCCCCCCCCAGTGTTTCTCTTGCTCTCTCTCCCCCCAGTGTTTCTCACTCTCTCTCCCCCAGTGTTTCACTCTTCCCCTCGTGTTTCTCTCACTCTCCCCCCAGTTCTTCTCTCTCTCTCCCCCCAGTTCTTCTCTATCTCTCCCCCCAGTTCTTCTCTCTCTCTCTTCCCAGTGTTTCTCTCCCTCTCTTCCCAGTGTTTCTCTCCCTCTCTTCCCAGTGTTTTTCTCCCTCTCTTCCCAGTGTTTCTCTCTCTCTTCCCAGCGTTTCTCTCGCTCTCTCTCTCCCCCCAGTGTTTCTCTCTCTCTCCCCCCAGTGTTTCTCTCTCTCTCCCCCCAGTGTTTCTCTCTCTCTCCCCCCAGTGTTTCTCTCTCTCTCCCCCCAGTGCTTCTCTCTACCTCTCCCCCCAGTGTTTCTCTCTCTCTCTCCCCCCAGTTTTTCTCTCTTTCTCCCCCCATTCTTTCTCTCTCTCTCTTACCACAGTGTTTCTCTATCTCTCTCCCCCTCTGTTTCTGTCTCTCTCTCACCCCAGTGTTTCTCTCTCTCTCCCCCAGTGTTTCTCTCTCTCCCCCCAGTGTCTCTCTCTCTCCCCCAGTGTTTCTCTCTCTCTCCCTCCAGTGTTTCTCTTTCTCTCTCCCCCCCAGTGTTTCTCTTTCTCTCTCCCCCCCAGTGTTTCTCTTTCTCTCTCTCCCCCCAGTTCTTCTCTCTCACTCCCCCCAGTTCTTCTCTCTCTCTCTTCCCAGTGTTTCTCTCCCTCTCTTCCCAGTGTTTATCTCCCTCTGTTCCCAGTGTTTCTCTCCCTCTCTTCCCTGTGTTTCTCTCTCTCTCTTCCCAGTGTTTCTCTCTCTCTTCCCAGTGTTTCTTTCTCTCTCTTCCCAGTCTTTCTCTCTCTCTCCCCCCAGTGTTTCTCTCGCTCTCTCTCTCTCCGCCCATTGTTTCTCTCTCTCTCTCCCCAGTGTCTCTCTCTCTCTCTCCCCCCCAGTGTTTCTCTCTGTCCCCCAGTGTTTCTCTCTCTCTCTGTCCCCAGTGTTTCTCTCTCTCTCCCCCAGTGTCTCTCTCTCTCTCTCTCTCTCTCCTCCCATGTTTCTCTCTCTCTCTCTCCCCAGTGTTTCTCTCTCTCTCTCTCTCTCTCTCCCCAGTGTTTCTCTCTCTTTCTCTCTCCCACAGTGTTTCTCTCTCCCCCCTGTGTTGCTCTCTGTCTCTCCACCCAGTTTTTCTCTCTCTCTCCACCCAGTGTTGCTCTCTGTCTCTCCCCCAAGTGTTTCTCTCTCTCTCTCCCCCCAGTGTTTCTCTCTCTCTCTCCACCCAGTTTTTCTCTCTCTCTCCACCCAGTGTTTCTCTCTCTCTCTCCACCCAGTGTTGCTCTCTGTCTCTCCCCCAAGTGTTTCTCTCTCTCTCTCCCCCCAGTGTTTCTCTCTCTCTCTCCACCCAGTGTTTCTCTCTCCCTCTCAACCAGTGTTTCTGTCTCCCCCCATTCTTTCTCTCTCTCTCTCACCACAGTGTTTCTCTATCTCTCTCCCCCTCTGTTTCTGTCTCTCCCTCACCCCTGTGTTTCTGTCTATCTCTCCCCCAGTGTGTCTCTCTCTCTCTCTCCCCAGTGTTTCTGTCTCTCTCCCCCCAGTGTTTTTCTCTCTCTCCCCACAGTGTTTCTCTCTCTCCCCCCAGTGTTTCTCTCTCTCTCCCCCCAGTGTTTCTCTCTCTCTCCCCCCAGTGTTTCTCTCTCTCTCCCCCCAGTGTTTCTCTCTCTCTTCCCCAGTATTTCTCTCTCTCTCCCCCCCCCCAGTGTTTCTCTCTCTCTCTCTCCCCAGTGTTTCTCTCTCTCCCCCAGTGTTTCTCTCTCTCTCCCACAGTTTTTCTCTCTCTGTCCCCCCGTGTTTCTCTCTCTCTCCCCCAGTGTTTCTCTCTCTTTCCCCCAGTGTTTCTCTCTCTACCCCTCGTGTTTCTCTCCCTCTCCCCCCAGTGTTTCTCTCTCTCTCCCCCCAGTGTTTCTCTCCCTCTCCCCCCAGTGTTTCTCTCTCTCTCTCTCTCTCTCTCTCTCTCTCCTCCCCAGTGTTTCTCTCTCTCTCCCCAGTTTCTCTCTCTCTCTCTCTCTCCCTCCCCCCAATGTTGCTCTCTCTCTCTCCCCCCAGTCTTTCTCTCTCTCTCTCTCTCTCTCCCCCCGTGTCTCTCTCTCTCTCTCTTCAATCAGTGTTTCTCTCTCTCTACCCCAGTGTTTCTCTCTCTCTCCCCCAGTGTTTCTCTCTCTCCCCCTCGTGTTTCTCTCTCTCTCCCCCCAGTTCTTCTCTCTCTCTCTTCCCAGTGTTTCTCTCCCTCTCTTCCCAGTGTTTCTCTCCCTCTCTTCCCAGTGTTTCTCTCCCTCTCCCCCCAGTGTTTCTCTCTCTCTCCCCCCAGTGTTTCTCTCCCTCTCCCCCCAGTGTTTCTCTCTCCCTCCCCCCAGTGTTTCTCTCTCTCTCCCCCCAGTGTTTCTCTCTCTCTCTCTCTCTCTCTCTCTCTCCTCTCCAGTGTTTCTCTCTCTCTCTCTCCCCCAGTGTTTCTCTCTCTCTCCCCCCAGTGTTTCTCTCACTCTCTCTCTCCCCCCAGTGTTTCTCTCTCTCCCCCCAGTGTCTCTCTCTATCTCTCTCTCCCCCAGTGTTTCTCTCTCTCTCCCCCCAGTGTTTCTTTCTCTCTCCCCCAGTGTTTCTCTCTCTCCCCCCAGTGTTTCTCTCTCTCCCCCCAGTGTCTCTCTCTCTCTCTCTCCCCCAGTGTTTCTCTCTCTCTCCCCCCAGTGTTTCTCTCTCTCTCCCCCAGTGTTTCTCTCTCTCCCCCAGTGTTTCACTCTTCCCCTCGTGTTTCTCTCTCTCTCCCCCCAGTTCTTCTCTCTCTCTCCCCCCAGTTCTTCTCTCTCTCTCCCCCAAGTTCTTCTCTCTCTCTCTTCCCAGTGTTTCTCCCCCTCTCTTCCCAGTGTTTCTCTCTCTCTCTTCCCAGTGTTTCTCTCTCTCTCTTCCCAGTGTTTCTCTCTCTCTCTTCCCAGTGTTTCTCTCTCTCTCTTCCCAGTGTTTCTCTCTCTGTCCCCCCAGTGTTTCTCTCTCTCCCCCCAGTGTTTCTCTCTCTCTCTCCCCAGTGTTTCTCTCTCTCTCTCCCCCAGTGTTTCTCTCTCTCCCTCCCCCCTATGTTTCTCCCTCTCTCCCCCCCCCAGTGTTTCTCTTTCTCTCTCCCCCCCCAGTGTTTCTCTTTCTCTCTCTCCCCCCAGTGTTTTTCTCTCTCTCCCCCAGTGTTTCTCTCTCTCTCCCCCAGTGTTTCTCTCTCTCTCCCCCCAGTGTTTCTCTTTCTCTCTCCCCCCCCAGTGTTTCTCTTGCTCTCTCTCCCCCCAGTGTTTCTCACTCTCTCTCCCCCAGTGTTTCACTCTTCCCCTCGTGTTTCTCTCTCTCTACCCCCAGTGTTTCTCTCTCTCTCCCCACAGTTCTTTTCTCTCTCTCCCCCCAGTTCTTCTCTCTCTCTCCCCCCAGTTCTTCTCTCTCTCTCTTCCCAGTGTTTCTCTCCCTCTCTTCCCAGTGTTTCTCTCCCTCTCTTCCCAGTGTTTTTCTCCCTCTCTTCCCAGTGTTTCTCTCTCTCTTCCCAGCGTTTCTCTCGCTCTCTCTCTCTCCCCAGTGTTTCTCTCTCTCGCCCCCCACTGTTTCTCTATCTCTCTCTCCCCCCAATGTTTCTCTCTCTCTCTCTCCCCAGTGTCTCTCTCTCTCTCCCCCAGTGTTTCTCTCTCTCCCTCCACCCTATGTTTCTCTCTCTCTCTCCCCAGTGTTTCTCTCTCTCCCCCAGTGTTTCTCTCTCTCTCCCCCAGTGTTTCACTCTCTCTCTCTGCCCCCAGTGTTTCTGTCTCTCTCTGCCCCCAGTGTTTCTGTCTCTCTCTGCCCCCAGTGTTTCTCTCTCTCTCTCCCCCCAGTGTTTTTCTCTCTCTCCCCCAGTGTTTCTCTCTCTCTCCCCCAGTGTTTCTCTCTCTCTCCCCCCGGTGTTTTTCTTTCTCTCTCCCCCCAGTGTTTCTGTCTCTCTCTTCCCCTCGTGTTTCTCTCTCTTTCCCCCCAGTGTTTCTCTCTCTCTCCCCCCAATGTTTCTCTCTCTCTCTCTCCCCAGTGTTTCACTCTCTCTCTCTGCCCCCAGTGTTTCTCTCTCTCCCTCCACCCTATGTTTCTCTCTCTCTCTCCCCAGTGTTTCTCTCTCTCCCCCAGTGTTTCTCTCTCTCTCCCCCAGTGTTTCACTCTCTCTCTCTGCCCCCAGTGTTTCTGTCTCTCTCTTCCCCTCGTGTTTCTCTCTCTTTCCCCCCAGTGTTTCTCTCTCTCTCCCCCCAATGTTTCTCTCTCTCTCTCTCCCCAGTGTCTCTCTCTCTCTCTCTCCCCCAGTGTTTCTCTCTCTCCCTCCACCCTATGTTTCTCTCTCTCTCTCTCCCCAGTGTTTCTCTCTCTCCCCCAGTGTTTCTCTCTCTCTCCACCCCCCAGTGTTTCTCTCTCTCTCCCTCTCTATCTCTCTATCCCCCCAGTATTTCTCTCTCTCTCTCTGCCCCCAGTGTTTCTGTCTCTCTCTGCCCCCAGTGTTTCTCTCTCTCTCTGTCCCCAGTGTTTCTCTCTCTCTCCCCCAGTGTCTCTCTCTCTCTCTCTCTCTCCTCCCATGTTTCTCTCTCTCTCTCTCCCCAGTGTTTCTCTCTCTCTCTATCTCCCCAGTGTTTCTCTCTCTTTCTCTCTCCCCACAGTGTTTCTCTCTCTCTCTCTCTCTCCCCCACAGTGTTTCTCTAGCTCTTAACCCCCCCGCCAGTGTTTCTCTCTCTCTCTCCCCCCAGTGTTGCTCTCTCTCTCTCCACCCAGTGTTGCTCTCTCTCTCTCCACCCAGTGTTGCTCTCTCTCTCCACCCAGTGTTTCTCTCTGTCTCCCCCCAGTGTTTCTCTCTCCCTCTCCCCCCAGTGTTTCTGTCTCCCCCCATTCTTTCTCTCTCTCTCTCACCACAGTGTTTCTCTATCTCGCTCCCCCTCTGTTTCTGTCTCTCTCTCACCCCTGTGTTTCTGTCTATCACTCCCCCAGTGTTTCTCTCTCTCTCCCCCAGTGTTTCTCTCTCTCTCTCTCCCCAGTGTTTCTCTCTCTCTCTCTCTCCCCAGTGTTTCTCTCTCTCTCCCCCAGTGTTTCTCTCTCTCTCCCCCAGTTTTTCTCTTTCTCTCCCCCCGTGTTTCTTTCTCTCTCCCCCCAGTGTTTCTCTCTCTCTCCCCCCAGTGTTTCTCTCTCTCTCTCCTCCCCAGTGTTTCTCTCTCTCTCTCCCCAGTTTCTCTCTCTCTCTCCCTCCCCCCAATGTTGCTCTCTCTCTCTCCCCCCAGTCCTTCTCTCTCTCTCTTTCTCTCTCTCCCACCAGTGTTTCTCTCTCTCTCCCCCAGTGTTTCTCTCTCTCTCCCAGTGTTTCTCTCTCTCTCCCCCTCGTGTTTCTCTCTCTCTCCCCCCAGTTCTTCTCTCTCTCTCTTCCCAGTGTTTCTCTCCCTCTCTTCCCAGTGTTTCTCTCCCTCTCTTCCCAGTATTTCTCTCCCTCTCCCCCCAGTGTTTCTCTCTCTCTCCCCCCAGTGTTTCTCTCTCTCCCCCCAGTGTTTCTCTCTCTCTCTCTCTCTCCCTCTCCCCCCAGTGTTTCTGCCTCCCCCCATTCTTTCTCTCTCTCTCTCACCACAGTGTTTCTCTATCTCTCTCCCCCTCTGTTTCTGTCTCTCTCTCACCCCTGTGTTTCTGTCTATCACTCCCCCAGTGTTTCTCTCTCTCTCCCCCAGTGTTTCTCTCTCTCTCTCCCCCCAGTGTTTCTCTCTCTCTCTCTCCCCCAGTGTTTCTCTCTCTCTCCCCCAGTGTTTCTCTCTCTCTCCCCCAGTTTTTCTCTCTCTCTTCCCCCGTGTTTCTCTCTCTCTCCCCCCAGTGTTTGCTAGTGCTGTTGGGGAGGGTTTAAACTAAAGTGGCAGGGGGTTGGGAACCTGAGCAGGGAGAGAGAGGAAAGCGTAACAGGAAGGGACAGAAGGTATGGAGTAATAGGTAAAGTGTTAAAAAAGGAAAAAGCAGGAACTAAGCGTCACAAAACAGATTTGAAAGTTCTTTATCTGAATGCACGTAGCATTCGTAATAAAATGGACGAGTTAACGGCACAAATAACTACGTATGGGTATGATCTTGTGGCCATTACAGAAACATGGCTGCAGGGTGACAACGACTGGGAATTAAATATGCCAGGGTATTTAACAATCAGGAAGGACAGGCAGGAAGGAAGGGGAGGTGGGGTGGCTATGTTAATAAAGGAAGGAATCACTGTAATACAGAGAAATGATATTGGGACAAAGCATCAGGATAATGAAACAGTTTGGGTGGAGATAAGGAATAATAAGGGAAAAAAAACATTAGTGGGCGTAGTATATAGGCCTCCTAATAGTTGCAACTCTGCTGGAAGAAGTATTAATCAGGAGATAGTCGGGGCATGTAATAAGGGAACAGCCATAATTATGGGGGATTTTAATTATCATATTAACTGGACAAATCAAATTGGGCAGAGCAGCCTTGAGGACGAGTTCATTGAGTGCATCAGGGATGGATTTCTTGAGCAGTATGTAACTGATCCTACAAGGGGGCAGGCAACCTTGGACCTGGTCCTGTGTAATGAGTCAGGATTAATTAATAATGTCCGAGTTAAGGATCCCCTTGGAACGAGCGACCACAACATGGTTGAATTCCATATCCAATTAGAGGGTGAGAAGGTTGATTCTCAAACAAGCGTACTGAGCTTGAATAAAGGAGACTATGATGGTATGAGAGCGGAATTGATTAAAGTGGACTGGGAAAATAGATTAAAGGGTAAGACGGTACATGAGCAGTGGTGTTCATTTAGGGAGTTATTTTACAACTTTCAAAATAAATATATTCCACTGAGGAAAAAAGGGTGTAAAAGAAATGACAGCCATCCGTGGCTAAGTAAAGAAATCAAGGATAGTATCCGACTAAAAACAAGGACATATAAGGTAGCCAAACTGAGTGGGAGGATAGAAGATTGGGAATTCTTCAAAAGACAGCAAAAAGTAACTTAAAGGATTGATTAAGAAAGGGAAGTTAGATTATGAAAAGAAATTAGCAAAAAATATAAAAACAGATAGCAAGAGTTTCTATAGTTATATAAAAAGAAAAAGGGTGGCTAAGGCAAACATAGGTCCCTTAGAGGATGAGACCGGGAAATTAATGGTGGGAAACATGGAGATGGCAAAAATGCTGAACAAATATTTTGTTTCAGTCTTTACAGTAGAGGACACTAAGAATATCCCAACACTGGACAAACAGGGGACTCTCGGGGGGGGAGGAGCTAAATACGATTAAAATCACTCAGGAGATGGTACTCAGTAAAATAATGGGACTCAAGGCGGATAAATCCCCTGGACCTGATGGCTTCCATCCTAGGGTCTTGAGGGAAGTGGCAGTAGGGATTGTGGATGCTTTGGTGATAGTTTTCCAAAATTCCCTGGACTCAGGAGAGGTCCCGGCAGATTGGAAAACTGCTAATGTAACACCGTTATTTAAAAAGGGTAGTAGGCAGAAGGCTGGAAATTATAGGCCAGTTAGCTTAACATCTGTGGTGGGTAAAATTTTGGAGTCTATTATTAAGGAGACAGTAACGGAACATTTAGATAAGCATAATTTAATAGGACAAAGTCAGCATGGCTTTATGAAGGGGAAGTCATGTCTGACAAATTTGCTTGAGTTCTTCGAGGATATAACGTATAGGGTGGATAAAGGGGAACCAGTGGACGTAGTGTATTTAGACTTCCAGAAGGCATTTGACAAGGTGCCACATAAAAGATTATTACTTAAGATAAAAAATCACGGGATTGGGGGTAATATTCTGGCATGGGTGGAGGATTGGTTATCGAACAGGAAGCAGAGAGTTGGGATAAATGGTTCATTTTCGGACTGGCAACCAGTAACCAGTGGTGTTCCACAGGGGTCGGTGCTGGGTCCCCAACTCTTTACAATCTATATTAACGATTTGGAGGAGGGGACCGAGTGCAACATATCAAAATTTGCAGATGATACAAAGATGGGAGGGAAAGTAGAGAGTGAGGAGGACATAAAAAACCTGCAAGGGGATATAGACAGGCTGGGTGAGTGGGCGGAGATTTGGCAGATGCAATATAATATTGGAAAATGTGAGGTTATGCACTTTGGCAGGAAAAATCAGAGAGCAAGTTATTTTCTTAATGGCGAGAGACTGGAAAGTACTGCAGTACAAAGGGATCTGGGGGTCCTAGTGCAAGAAAATCAAAAAGTTGGTATGCAGGTGCAGCAGGTGATCAAGAAAGCCAACGGAATGTTGGCTTTTATTGCTAGGGGGATAGAATATAAAAACAAGGAGGTATTGCTGCAGTTATATAAGGTATTGGTGAGACCGCACCTGGAATACTGCATACAGTTTTGGTCTCCATACTTAAGAAAAGACATACTTGCTCTCGAGGCAGTACAAAGAAGGTTCACTCGGTTAATCCCGGGGATGAGGGGGCGGACATATGAGGAGAGGTTGAGTAGATTGGGACTCTACTCATTGGAGTTCAGAAGAATGAGAGGCGATCTTGTTGAAACATATAAGATTGTGAAGGGTCTTGATCGGGTGGATGCAGTAAGGATGTTCCCAAAGATGGGTGAAACTAGAACTAGTTTCCTAGAAGTAAAGGGAATTAAGGGTTATGGGGAGCGGGCAGGAAATTGGACATGAAGCTGAGTTCGGATCGGTCAATGCCCTGTGGGTGGCGGAGAGGGCCCAGGGGCTATGTGGCCGGGTCCTGCTCCGACTTCTTGTGTTCTTTAGATTTGTGGTTGGGATCAGATCAGCCATGATCTTATTGAATGGCGGAGCAGGCTCGAGGGGCCGATTGGCCTACTCATGCTCCAATTTCTTATGTTCTTATGTTCTCTCCCCCCAGTGTTTCTCTCTCTCTCTCTCCCCAGTTTCTCTCTCTCTCTCTCTCCCTCCCACCAATGTTGCTCTCTCTCTCTCCCCCAGTCTTTCTCTCTCTCTCTCTCTCTCTCCCCCAGTGTCTCTCTCTCTCTCTCCCACCAGTGTTTCTCTCTCTCTCCCCCAGTGTTTCTCTCTCTCTCCCCCAGTGTTTCTCTCTCTCTCCCACTCGTGTTTCTCTCTCTCCCCCCCCAGTGTTTCTCTCTCTCTCTTCCCAGTGTTTCTCTCTCTCTCTTCCCAGTCTTTCACTCTCTGTCCCCCCAGTGTTTCTCTCGCTCTCTCTCCCCCCAGTGTTTCTCTCTCTCTCTCTCTCCACCCAGTGTTTCTCTCTCCCCCCCCAATGTTTCTCTCTCTCTCCCCAGTTTTTCTCTCTCTCTCTCCCCCAGTGTTTCTCTCTCTCCCTCCCCCTATGTTTCTCTCTCACTCTCCCCAGTGTTTCTCTCTCTCCCCCAGTGTTTCTCTCTCTCTCCGCCACCCAGTGTTTCTCTCTCTCTCTCTATCTCTCTCTCCCCCCAGTATTTCTCTCTCTCTCTCTGCCCCCAGTGTTTCTCTCTCTCTGCCCCCAGTGTTTCTCTCTCTGTCCCCCCCAGAGTTTCTCTCTCTCTCTCTCACCACAGTGTTTCTCCCTCTCTCCCCCTGTGTTTCGGTCTCTCTCTCCTCCCATGTTTCTCTCTCTCTCTCTCTCTCCTCAGTGTTTCTCTCTCACTCTCTCTCTCCCCAGTGTTTCTCTCTCTCTCTCTCTCCCCCCCATAGTGTTTCTCTATCTCTTCCCCCCCCCCCCAGTGTTTCTCTCTCTCTCCCCCCAGTGTTTCTCTCTCTCTCCCCCCAGTGTTGCTTTCTCTCTCTCCCCCCAGTGTTGCTCTCTCTCTCTCCCCCCAGTGTTGCTCTCTCTCTCTCTCCACCCAGTGTTTCTCTCTCGCTCCCCCCCGTGTTGCTCTCTCTCTCCCCCCACGGGTTGCTCTCACTATCCCCCCCCCGGCCCAGTGTTTCTCTCTCCCTCTCCCCACAGTGTTTCTCTCTCTCTCCCCCTGAGTTTCTGTCTCTCTCTCTCGCCCAGTGTTTCTCTCTTTCTCTCCTTTTCTCTCTCTTTCTCTCTCCCCACAGTGTTTCTCTCTCTCTCTCTCTCTCACCCACAGTGTTTCTCTATCTCTTCCCCCCACAGTGTTTCTCTCTCTCTCTCTCCCCCCAGTGTTGTTCTCTCTCTCACCCCCCATTATTGCTCTCTCTCTCCCCCAGTGTTGTTCTCTCTCTCACCCCCCATTATTGCTCTCTCTCTCCCCCCAGTGTTGCTCTCTCTCTCTCCCCCCAGTTTTGCGCTCTATCTCTCCCCCCAGTGTTGCTCTCTCTCTCCCCCCAGTGTTGCTCTCTCTCTCCCCCCCAGTGTTTCTCACTCTCTCTCTCTCCCCCCAGTGTTTCTCTCTCTCTCTCCCCACAGTGTTTCTCTCTCTCTCACCACAGTGTTTCTCTCTCTCCCCCCCTGAGTTTCTATCTCTCTCTCTCCCACAGTGTTTCTGTCTCTCTCTCTCGCCCAGTGTTTCTCTCTTTCTCTCCTTTTCTCTCTCTGTCTCTCTCCCCAGTGTTTCTCTCTCTATCTCTTCCCCCCACAGTGTTTCTCTCTCTCACCCCCCAGTGTTTCTCACTCTCTCTCTCTCTCCCCAGTGTTTCTCTCTCTCTCTCTCTCCCCCACAGTGTTTCTCTATCTCTTACCCCCCCCCAGAGTTTCTCTCTCTCTCCCCCAGTGTTTCTCTCTCTCTCCACCCAGTGTTTCTCTCTCTCTCTCCCCACAGTGTTTCTCTCTCTCTCCACCCAGTGTTTCTCTCTCTCTCTCCCCCCAGTGTTTCTCTCTCTCTCTCCCCACAGTGTTTCTCTCTCTCTCCCCACAGTGTTTCTCTCTCTCTCCACCCAGTGTTTCTCTCTCTCTCTCCCCCCAGTGTTTCTCTCTCTCTCTCCCCCCAGTGTTTCTCTCTCTCTCTCCCCACAGTGTTTTTCTCTCTCTCTCCCCACAGTGTTTCTCTCTCTCTCCCCACAGTGTTTCTCTCTCTCTCACTACAGTGTTTCTCTCTTTCTCTCCTTTTCTCTCTCTCTCTCCCCCCAGTGTTTCTCTCTCTCTCTCCCCCCGTGTTTCTCCCTCTCTCCCCCCAGTGTTTCTCTCTCTCTCTCCCCACAGTGTTTCTCTCTCTCTCACTACAGTGTTTCTCTCTTTCTCTCCTTTTCTCTCTCTATCTCTCCCACCAGTGTTGCTGTCTCTCTCCCCGCAGTGTTGCTCTCTCTCTCTCCCCCCAGTGTTGCTCTCTCTCTCCCCCCGTGTTTCTCCCTCTCTCCCCCCAGTGTTGCTCTCTCTCTCCCCCCAGTGTTGCTCTCTCTCTCCCCCCGTGTTTCTCTCTCTCTCCTCCCAGTGTTGCTCTCTCTCTCTCCCCCCAGTGTTTCTCTCTCTCTCCCCCCAGTGTTTCTCACTCTCTCTCTCTCTCCCCAGTGTTTCTCTCTCTTTCTCTCTCCCCACAGTGTTTCTCTCTCTCTCTATCTCACCCCAGTGTTTCTCTCTCTCTCCACCAAGTGTTTCTCTCTCTCCCCCCCCCCCGTTACTCTCTCTCTCCCCCCACGGGTTGCACTCACTCCCCCCCCGCAGTGTTGCTCTCTCTCCCTCCCCCCAGTGTTTCTCTCTCTCTCTCCCCACAGTGTTTCTCTCTCTCTCACCACAGTGTTTCTCTCTTTCTCTCCTTTTCTCTCTCTCTCTCTCCCCAGTGTTTCTCTCTCTCCCCCCAGTGTTTCTCTCTCTTTCTCTCTCCCCACAGTGTTTCTCTCTCTCTTCCCCCCGCAGTGTTTCTCTCTCTCTCTCTCCCCCCAGTGTTGCTCTCTCTCTCTCCCCCCAGTGTTTCTCTCTCTCTCTCTCCCCCCAGTGTTGCTCTCTCTCTCTCCCCCAGTGATTCTCTCTCTCTCCCCCCACGTTTCTCTCTCTCTCTCTCCCAAGTGTTTCTTTCTCTCTCTCTCTCCCCAGTGTTTCTCTCTCTTTCTCCACCCAGTGATTCTCTCTCTCTCCCCTCACGTTTCTCTCTCTCTCTCTCTCCCAAGTGTTTCTTTCTCTCTCTCTCTCCCCAGTGTTTCTCTCTCTTTCTCCCCCCAGTGTTGCTCTCTCTCTCTCCCCCAGTGATTCTCTCTCTCTCCCCCCACGTTTCTCTCTCTCTCTCTCCCAAGTGTTTCTTTCTCTCTCTCTCTCCCCAGTGTTTCTCTCTCTTTCTCCACCCAGTGATTCTCTCTCTCTCCCCCCACGTTTCTCTCTCTCTCTCTCCCAAGTGTTTCTTTCTCTCTCTCTCTCCCCAGTGTTTCTCTCTCTTTCTCCACCCAGTGTTTCTCTCTCTCTCTCTCCCCCCAGTGCTTCTCTCTCTCTCACCTCCAGTGTTTCTCTCTCTCTCCCCACAGTGTTTCTCTCTCTCTCCCCCTGTGTTTCGGTCTCTCTCTCTCCCACAGTGTTTCTCTCTCTCTCCCCCCAGTGTTTCTCTCTCTCTCTCCCCCCTGTGTTCCTCTCACTCTCCCCCCAGTGTTTTTCTCTCTCTCTCTCCCCCAGTGTTTCTCTCTCTCTACCCCCAGTGTTTCTCTCTCTCCACCCTCAGTGTTTCTCTCTCTCTCCCCCCAGTGTTTCTCTCTCTCCCCCCAGTATTTCTTTCTCTCTCCCCCAGTGTTTCTCTCTCTCTCCCCCCAGTGTTTCTCTCTCTCATCCCAGTATTTCTTTCTCTCTCCCCCAGTGTTTCTCTCTCTCTCCCCACAGTGTTTCTCTCTCTCTCTCTCTCCCCCACAGTGTTTCTCTATCTCTTCCCCCCACAGTGTTTCTCTCTCTCTCTCTCTCTCCCCCCATTATTGCTCTCTCTCTCCCCCCAGTGTTGTTCTCTCTCTCACCCCCCATTATTGCTCTCTCTCTCCCCCCAGTGTTGCTCTCTCTCTCCCCCCCAGTGTTTCTCACTCTCTCTCTCTCCCCCCTGTGTTTCTCCCTCTCTCCCCCCAGTGTTTCTCTCTCTCTCTCCCCACAGTGTTTCTCTCTCTCTCACCACAGTGTTTCTCTCTCTCCCCCCCTGAGTTTCTGTCTCTCTCTCTCCCACAGTGTTTCTGTCTCTCTCTCTCGCCCAGTGTTTCTCTCTTTCTCTCCTTTTCTCTCTCTGTCTCTCTCCCCAGTGTATCTCTCTCTATCTCTTCCCCCCCCAGTGTTTCTCTCTCTCTCTCATCCCCCAGTGTTTCTCACTCTCTCTCTCTCTCCCCAGTGTTTCTCTCTCTTTCTCTCTCCCCACAGTGTTTCTCTCTCTCTCTCTCCCCCACAGTGTTTCTCTATCTCTTACCCCCCCCCAGAGTTTCTCTCTCTCTCCCCCAGTGTTTCTCTCTCTCTCCACCCAGTGTTTCTCTCTCTCTCTCCCCACAGTGTTTCTCTCTCTCTCCACCCAGTGTTTCTCTCTCTCTCTCCCCCCAGTGTTTCTCTCTCTCTCTCCCCACAGTGTTTCTCTCTCTCTCCCCACAGTGTTTCTCTCTCTCTCACTACAGTGTTTCTCTCTTTCTCTCCTTTTCTCTCTCTCTCTCTCCCCAGTGTTTCTCTTTCTCTCTCCCCACAGTGTTTCTCTCTCTCTCTCTCCCCAGTGTTTCTCTTTCTCTCTCCCCACAGTGTTTCTCTCTCTCTCTCTCCCCAGTGTTTCTCTTTCTCTCTCCCCACAGTGTTTCTCTCTCTCTCCCCACAGTGTTTCTCCCTCTCTCCCCCCGTGTTTCTCCCTCTCTCCCCCCAGTGTTTCTCTCTCTCTTTCCCCACAATGTTTCTCTCTCTCTCACGACAGTGTTTCTCTCTTTCTCTCCTTTTCTCTCTCTATCTCTCCCACCAGTGTTGCTGTCTCTCTCCCCGCAGTGTTGCTCTCTCTCTCCCCCCAGTGTTGCTCTCTCTCTCCCCCCAGTATTGCTCTCTCTCTCCCCCCAGTGTTGCTCTCTCTCTCCCCCCGTGTTTCTCCCTCTCTCCCCCCAGTGTTGCTCTCTCTCTCTCCTCCCAGTGTTGCTCTCTCTCTCTCCCCCCAGTGTTTCTCTCTCTCTCCCCCCAGTGTTTCTCACTCTCTCTCTCTCCCCCCAGTGTTTCTCACTCTCTCTCTCTCCCCACAGTGTTTCTCTCTCTCTCTCTCTCTCTCCCCCACAGTGTTTCTCTATCTCTTCCCCCCCCAGTGTTTCTCTCTCTCTCTCCCCCCAGTGTTGCTCTCTCTCTCTCCCCCCAGTGTTTCTCTCTCTCTCTCCCAGTGTCTCTCTCTCTCTCTCTCCACCCAGTGTTTCTCACTCTCTCTCTCTCCCCCCAGTGTTTCTCACTCTCTCTCTCTCCCCACAGTGTTTCTCTCTCTCTCTCTCTCTCTCCCCCACAGTGTTTCTCTATCTCTTCCCCCCCCAGTGTTTCTCTCTCTCTCTCCCCCCAGTGTTTCTCTCTCTCTCCCCCCAGTGTTTCTCTCTCTCTCTCCCCCCAGTGTTTCTCTCTCTCTCTCCACCCAGTGTTTCTCTCTCTCTCCCCCCCCCCCGTTACTCTCTCTCTCCCCCCACGGGTTGCACTCACTCCCCCCCCCGCAGTGTTGCTCTCTCTCTCTCCCCCCAGTGTTTCTCTCTCTCTCTCCCCACAGTGTTTCTCTCTCTCTCACCACAGTGTTTCTCTCTTTCTCTCCTTTTCTCTCTCTCTCTCTCTCCCCAGTGCTTCTCTCTCTCCCCCCAGTGTTTCTCTCTCTGTCTCTCTCTCCCCAGTGTTTCTCTCTCTTTCTCTCTCCCCACAGTGTTTCTCTCTCTCTCTCTCCCCCACAGTGTTTCTCTATCTCTTACCCCCCCCCAGTGTTTCTCTCTCTCCCCACCCAGTGTTTCTCTCTCTCTCTCCCCCCAGTGTTTCTCTCTCTCTCTCCCCACAGTGTTTCTCTCTCTCTCCCCACAGTGTTTCTCTCTCTCTCACTACAGTGTTTCTCTCTTTCTCTCCTTTTCTCTCTCTCTCTCTCCCCAGTGTTTCTCTTTCTCTCTCCCCACAGTGTTTCTCTCTCTCTCTCTCCCCAGTGTTTCTCTTTCTCTCTCCCCACAGTGTTTCTCTCTCTCTCCCCACAGTGTTTCTCTCTCTCTCCCCCCGTGTTTCTCCCTCTCTCCCCCCAGTGTTTCTCTCTCTCTTTCCCCACAGTGTTTCTCTCTCTCTCACTACAGTGTTTCTCTCTTTCTCTCCTTTTCTCTCTCTATCTCTCCCACCAGTGTTGCTCTCTCTCTCCCCCCAGTGTTGCTCTCTCTCTCCCCCCAGTATTGCTCTCTCTCTCCCCCCAGTGTTGCTCTCTCTCTCCCCCCGTGTTTCTCCCTCTCTCCCCCCAGTGTTGCTCTCTCTCTCTCCTCCCAGTGTTGCTCTCTCTCTCTCCCCCCAGT
The DNA here is from genome assembly GCF_035084215.1 of Heptranchias perlo. Classification (NCBI taxonomy): domain Eukaryota; kingdom Metazoa; phylum Chordata; class Chondrichthyes; order Hexanchiformes; family Hexanchidae; genus Heptranchias; species Heptranchias perlo. The sequence goes on from NW_027139422.1 coordinate 73,099, forward strand.
GTTTCTCTCTCTCTCCCCCCAGTGTTTCTCACTCTCTCACTACAGTGTTTCTCTCTTTCTCTCCTTTTCTCTCTCTCTCTCTCCCCATTGTTTCTCTTTCTCTCTCCCCACAGTGTTTCTCTCTCTCTCCCCAGTGTTTCTCTTTCTCTCTCCCCACAGTGTTTCTCTCTCTCTCTCTCCCCAGTGTTTCTCTTTCTCTCTCCCCACAGTGTTTCTCTCTCTCTCCCCACAGTGTTTCTCTCTCTCTCCCCCCGTGTTTCTCCCTCTCTCCCCCCAGTGTTTCTCTCTCTCTTTCCCCACAGTGTTTCTCTCTCTCTCACTACAGTGTTTCTCTCTTTCTCTCCTTTTCTCTCTCTATCTCTCCCACCAGTGTTGCTGTCTCTCTCCCCGCAGTGTTGCTCTCTCTCTCCCCCCAGTGTTGCTCTCTCTCTCCCCCCAGTATTGCTCTCTCTCTCCCCCCAGTGTTGCTCTCTCTCTCCCCCCGTGTTTCTCCCTCTCTCCCCCCAGTGTTGCTCTCTCTCTCTCCTCCCAGTGTTGCTCTCTCTCTCCCCCCAGTGTTTCTCTCTCTCTCCCCCCAGTGTTTCTCACTCTCTCTCTCTCCCCCCAGTGTTTCTCACTCTCTCTCTCTCCCCACAGTGTTTCTCTCTCTCTCTCTCTCTCCCCCACAGTGTTTCTCTATCTCTTCCCCCCCCCAGTGTTTCTCTCTCTCTCTCCCCCCAGTGTTGCTCTCTCTCTCTCCCCCCAGTGTTGCTCTCTCTCTCTCCCCCCAGTGTTTCTCTCTCTCTCTCCCCCCAGTGTTGCTCTCTCTCTCCTCCCAGTGTTGCTCTCTCTCTCTCCCCCCAGTGTTTCTCTCTCTCTCTCCCCCCAGTGTTTCTCTCTCTCTCTCCACCCAGTGTTGCTCTCTCTCTCTCCCCCCAGTGTTTCTCTCTCTCTCTCCCCCCAGTGTTTCTCTCTCTCTCTCCCCACAGTGTTTCTCTCTCTCTCACCACAGTGTTTCTCTCTTTCTCTCCTTTTCTCTCTCTCTCTCTCTCCCCAGTGCTTCTCTCTCTCCCCCCAGTGTTTCTCTCTCTGTCTCTCTCCCCAGTGTTTATCTCTCTTTCTCTCTCCCCACAGTGTTTCTCTCTCTCTCTCTCTCTCCCCCACAGTGTTTCTCTATCTCTTCCCCCCCCAGTGTTTCTCTCTCTCTCTCCCCCCAGTGTTGCTCTCTCTCTCTCCCCCCAGTGTTGCACTCTCTCTCTCCCCCAGTGTTGCTCTCTCTCTCTCCCCCCAGTGTTTCTCTCTCTCTCTCCCCCCAGTGTTGCTTTCTCTCTCTCCCCCAGTGTTGCTCTCTCTCTCTCCCCCCAGTGTTGCTCTCTCTCTCTCCCCCCAGTGTTGCTCTCTCTCTCTCCACCCAGTGTTTCTCTCTCTCTCCACCCAGTGTTTCTCTCTCTCTCTCCCCCCAGTGTTTCTCTCTCTCTCTCCCCACAGTGTTTCTCTCTCTCTCCCCCCACAGTGTTTCTCTCTCTCTCACCACAGTGTTTCTCTCTTTCTCTCCTTTTCTCTCTCTCTCTCTGCCCAGTGCTTCTCTCTCTCCCCCCAGTGTTTCTCTCTTCTCCCCCCACGTTTCTCTCTCTCTATCTCCCAAGTGTTTCTCTCTCTCTCCCCCTGTGTTTCGGTCTCTCTCTCCCCCCAGTGTTTCTCTCTCTCTCCCCCTGTGTTTCGGTCTCTCTCTCCCCCCAATGTTTCTCTCTCTCTCCCACAGTGTTTCTCTCTCTCTCTCCCCCCAGTGTTTCTCTCTCTCTCCCCCTCTGTTTCGGTCTCTCTCTCTCCCACAGTGTTTCTCTATCTCTCCCCCCAGTGTTTCTCTCTCTCTCCCCCCAGTGTTGCTCTCTCTCTCTCACCCCAGTGTTTCTCTCTCTCTCACCACAGTGTTTCTCTCTCTCTCCCCCTGTGTTTCGGTCTCTCTCTCTCCCACAGTGTTTCTCTCTCTCTCCCCCCAGTGTTTCTCTCTCTCTCTCCCCCCTGTGTTCCTCTCACTCTCCCCCCAGTGTTTTTCTCTCTCTCTCTACCCCCAGTGTTTCTCTCTCTCTCCCCCCAGTGTTTCTCTCTCTCTCCCCCCAGTGTTTCTCCCTCTCTCCCCCCAGTATTTCTTTCTCTCTCCCCCAGTGTTTCTCTCTCTCTCTCCCCAGTGTCTTTCTCTCTCTCTCCCCCCAGTGTTTCTGTCTCTCTCTCCCCCAGTGTCTTTCACTCTCTCTCTCCCCCCAGTATTTCTCTCTCTATCTCTCTCCCCCAGTGTTGCTCTCTCTCTCTCCCCAGTGTTTCTCTCTCTCTCTCTGTCTCTCCCCCCAGTGTTTCTCTCTCTCTCTCCCCCCAGTGTTTCTCTCTCTCTCTCTGTCTCTCCCCCCAGTGTTTCTCTCTCTCTCTCTCCCCAGTGTTTCTCTCTCTCTCTCTGTCTCTCCCCCCAGTGTTTCTCTCTCTCTCTCTCCCCAGTGTTTCTCTCTCTCTCTCTGTCTCTCCCCCCAGTGTTTCTCTCACTCTCTCTCCCCAGTGTTTCTCTCTCTCTCTCTGTCTCTCCCCCCAGTGTTTCTCTCTCTCTCCCCCACAGTGTTTCTCTCTCTCTCACCACAGTGTTTCTCTCTCTCCCCCCCCAGTGTTTCTCTCCCTCTCTCTCCCCCGAGTGCTTCTTTCTCTCTCACCTCCAGTGTTTCTCTCTCTCTCTCCCCCCAGTGTTGCTCTCTCTCTCTCCCCCCAGTGTTGCTCTCTCTCTCTCCCCCCAGTGTTTCTCTCTCTCTCTCCCCCCAGTGTTGCTCTCTCTCTCTCCCCCCAGTGTTGCTCTCTCTCTCTCACCCCAGTGTTTCTCTCTCTCTCCCCACAGTCATAGAGTCATAGAGCACGGATAGAGGCCCTTCGGCCCATCGTGTCCGCGCCGGCCATCAGCCCTGTCTACTCTAATCCCATATTCCAGCATTTGGTCCGTAGCCTTGTATGCTATGGCATTTCAAGTGCTCATCCAAATGCTTCTTGAATGTTGTGAGGGTTCCTGCCTCCACAACCCTTTCAGGCAGTGAGTTCCAGACTCCAACCACCCTCTGGGTGAAAAAGTTCTTTCTCAAATCTCCTCTAAACCTCCCGCCTTTTACCTTGAATCTATGTCCCCTTGTTATAGAACCCTCAATGAAGGGAAAAAGCTCCTTAGTATCCACAATGTTTCTCTCTCTCTCTCTCCCACAGTGTTTCTCTCTCTCTCCCCCCAGTGTTTCTCTCTCTCTCCCACAGTGTTTCTCTCTCTCTCCCCCCTGTGTTCCTCTCACTCTCTCTCCCCCCAGTGATTCTCTCTCACTCTCTCTCCCCCCAGTGATTTTCACTCTCTCTCTACACCCAGTGTTTTTCACTCTCTCTCTACCCCCAGTGTTTTTCACTCTCTCTCTACCCCCAGTGTTTTTCTCTCTCTCTCTCCCCCCAGTGTTTTTTCTCTCTCCCCCCCAGTGTTTCTGTCCCTCTCTCTCCCCCCAGTGTTTCTCTCTCTCTCACCACAGTGTTTCTCTCTCCCCCCCTGAGTTTCTGTCTCTCTCTCTCCCACAGTGTTTCTGTCTCTCTCTCTCGCCCAGTGTTTCTCTCTTTCTCTCCTTTTCTCTCTCTGTCTCTCTCCCCAGTGTTTCTCTCTCTTTCTCTCTCCTCACAGTGTTTCTCTCTCTCTCTCCCCCACAGTGTTTCTCTATCTCTTCCCCCCCCATTATTGCTCACTCTCTCCCCCCAGTGTTGCTCTCTCTCTCTCCCCCCAGTATTGCTCTCTCTCTCTCCCTCCCCAGTGTTTCTCTCTCTTTCTCTCTCCGCACAGTGTTTCTCTCTCTCTCTCTCCCCCACAGTGTTTCTCTATCTCTTCACCCCCCAGTGTTTATCTCTCTCTCTCCCCCCAGTGTTGCTCTCTCTCTCTCCCCCCAGTGTTGCTCTCTCTCTCTGCCCAGTGTTGCTCTCTCTCTCTCCCCCCAGTGTTGCTCTCTCTCTCTCCCCCCAGTGTTGCTCTCTCTCTCCACCCAGTGTTTCTCTCTCTCCCCCCAGTATTTCTTTCTCTCTCCCCCAGTGTTTCTCTCTCTCTCTCCCAATTGTCTTTCTCTCTCTCTCCCCCCAGTGTTTCTGTCTCTCTCTCCCCCAGTGTCTTTCTCTCTCTCTCTCCCCCCAGTATTTCTCTCTCTATCTCTCTCTCTCCCCCCAGTGTTTTTTCTCTCTCCCCCCAGTGTTTCTCTCCCTCTCTCTCCCCCAGTGTTGCTCTCTCTCTCCCCCCAGTGTTTCTCTCTCTCTCTCTCCCCCCAGTGTTGCTCTCTCTCTCTCCCCCCAGTGTTGCTCTCTCTCTCTCCCCCCAGTGTTGCTCTCTCTCTCTCCCCCCAGTGTTGCTCTCTCTCTCTCCCCCCAGTGTTGCTCTCTCTCCCCCACAGTGTTTCTCTCGCTCTCACCACAGTGTTTCTCTCTCTCTCCCCCTGTGTTTCTGTCTCTCTCTCCCACAGTGTTTCTCTCCCTCTCTTCCCAGTGTTTCTCTCCCTCTCTTCCCAGTGTTTCTCTCTCTCTCTTCCCAGTCTTTCTCTCTCTCTCCCCCAGTATTTCCCTCTCTCCCTCCCCCCTATGTTTCTCTCTCTCTCTCTCCCCAGTGTTTCTATCTCTCCCCCAGTGTTTCTCTCTCTCTCCGCCCCCCAGTGTTTCTCTCTCTCTCCCCCCAGTGTTTCTCTCTCTCTCCCCCCAGTGTTTCTCTCTCTCTCTCTCCCCCAGTGTTGCTCTCTCTCTCCCCCCAATTGTTTCTCCCTCTCTCCCCACAGTGTTTCTCTCTCTCTCTCTCCCCCCAGTGTTGCTCTCTCTCTCTCCCCCCAGTGTTTCTCTCTCTCTCTCTGTCTCTCCCCCCAGTGTTTCTCTCTCTCTCTCTCCCCAGTGTTTCTCTCTCTCTCTCTGTCTCTCCCCCCAGTGTTTCTCTCACTCTCTCTCCCCAGTGTTTCTCTCTCTCTCTCTGTCTCTCCCCCCAGTGTTTCTCTCTCTCTCCCCCACAGTGTTTCTCTCTCTCTCACCACAGTGTTTCTCTCTCTCCCCCCCCAGTGTTTCTCTCCCTCTCTCTCCCCCGAGTGCTTCTTTCTCTCTCACCTCCAGTGTTTCTCTCTCTCTCTCCCCCCAGTGTTGCTCTCTCTCTCTCCCCCCAGTGTTGCTCTCTCTCTCTCCCCCCAGTGTTTCTCTCTCTCTCTCCCCCCAGTGTTGCTCTCTCTCTCTCCCCCCAGTGTTGCTCTCTCTCTCTCACCCCAGTGTTTCTCTCTCTCTCCCCACAGTCATAGAGTCATAGAGCACGGATAGAGGCCCTTCGGCCCATCGTGTCCGCGCCGGCCATCAGCCCTGTCTACTCTAATCCCATATTCCAGCATTTGGTCCGTAGCCTTGTATGCTATGGCATTTCAAGTGCTCATCCAAATGCTTCTTGAATGTTGTGAGGGTTCCTGCCTCCACAACCCTTTCAGGCAGTGAGTTCCAGACTCCAACCACCCTCTGGGTGAAAAAGTTCTTTCTCAAATCTCCTCTAAACCTCCCGCCTTTTACCTTGAATCTATGTCCCCTTGTTATAGAACCCTCAATGAAGGGAAAAAGCTCCTTAGTATCCACAATGTTTCTCTCTCTCTCTCTCCCACAGTGTTTCTCTCTCTCTCCCCCCAGTGTTTCTCTCTCTCTCCCACAGTGTTTCTCTCTCTCTCCCCCCTGTGTTCCTCTCACTCTCTCTCCCCCCAGTGATTTTCACTCTCTCTCTACACCCAGTGTTTTTCACTCTCTCTCTACCCCCAGTGTTTTTCACTCTCTCTCTACCCCCAGTGTTTTTCTCTCTCTCTCTCCCCCCAGTGTTTTTTCTCTCTCCCCCCCAGTGTTTCTGTCCCTCTCTCTCCCCCCAGTGTTTCTCTCTCTCTCACCACAGTGTTTCTCTCTCCCCCCCCTGAGTTTCTGTCTCTCTCTCTCCCACAGTGTTTCTGTCTCTCTCTCTCGCCCAGTGTTTCTCTCTTTCTCTCCTTTTCTCTCTCTGTCTCTCTCCCCAGTGTTTCTCTCTCTTTCTCTCTCCTCACAGTGTTTCTCTCTCTCTCTCCCCCACAGTGTTTCTCTATCTCTTCCCCCCCCATTATTGCTCACTCTCTCCCCCCAGTGTTGCTCTCTCTCTCTCCCCCCAGTATTGCTCTCTCTCTCTCCCTCCCCAGTGTTTCTCTCTCTTTCTCTCTCCGCACAGTGTTTCTCTCTCTCTCTCTCCCCCACAGTGTTTCTCTATCTCTTCACCCCCCAGTGTTTATCTCTCTCTCTCCCCCCAGTGTTGCTCTCTCTCTCTCCCCCCAGTGTTGCTCTCTCTCTCTGCCCAGTGTTGCTCTCTCTCTCTCCCCCCAGTGTTGCTCTCTCTCTCTCCCCCCAGTGTTGCTCTCTCTCTCCACCCAGTGTTTCTCTCTCTCCCCCCAGTATTTCTTTCTCTCTCCCCCAGTGTTTCTCTCTCTCTCTCCCAATTGTCTTTCTCTCTCTCTCCCCCCAGTGTTTCTGTCTCTCTCTCCCCCAGTGTCTTTCTCTCTCTCTCTCCCCCCAGTATTTCTCTCTCTATCTCTCTCTCTCCCCCCAGTGTTTTTTCTCTCTCCCCCCAGTGTTTCTCTCCCTCTCTCTCCCCCAGTGTTGCTCTCTCTCTCCCCCCAGTGTTTCTCTCTCTCTCTCTCCCCACAGTGTTTCTCTCTCTCTCTCTCCCCCCAGTGTTGCTCTCTCTCTCTCCCCCCAGTGTTGCTCTCTCTCTCTCCCCCCAGTGTTGCTCTCTCTCTCTCCCCCCAGTGTTGCTCTCTCTCTCTCCCCCCAGTGTTGCTCTCTCTCCCCCACAGTGTTTCTCTCGCTCTCACCACAGTGTTTCTCTCTCTCTCCCCCTGTGTTTCTGTCTCTCTCTCCCACAGTGTTTCTCTCCCTCTCTTCCCAGTGTTTCTCTCCCTCTCTTCCCAGTGTTTCTCTCTCTCTCTTCCCAGTCTTTCTCTCTCTCTCCCCCAGTATTTCCCTCTCTCCCTCCCCCCTATGTTTCTCTCTCTCTCTCTCCCCAGTGTTTCTATCTCTCCCCCAGTGTTTCTCTCTCTCTCCGCCCCCCAGTGTTTCTCTCTCTCTCCCCCCAGTGTTTCTCTCTCTCTCCCCCCAGTGTTTCTCTCTCTCTCTCTCCCCCAGTGTTGCTCTCTCTCTCCCCCCAATTGTTTCTCCCTCTCTCCCCACAGTGTTTCTCTCTCTCTCTCTCCCCCCAGTGTTGCTCTCTCTCTCTCCCCCCAGTGTTGCTCTCTCTCTCTCCCCCCAGTGTTGCTCTCTCTCTCTCCCCCCAGTGTTGCTCTCTCTCTCTCCCCCCAGTGTTGCTCTCTCTCTCTCCCCCCAGTGTTGCTCTCTCTCTCCCCCACAGTGTTTCTCTCGCTGTCACCACAGTGTTTCTCTCTCTCTCCCCCTGTGTTTCTGTCTCTCTCTCCCACAGTGTTTCTCTCCCTCCCCCCTATGTTTCTCTCTCTCTCTCTCCCCAGTGTTTCTCTCTCTCTCCCCCAGTGTTTCTCTCTCTCTCCCCCCAGTGTTTCTCTCTCTCTCCCCCCAGTGTTTCTCTCTCTCTCCCCCCAGTTCTTCTCTCTCTCTCTCCCCCCAGTTCTTCTCTCTCTCCCCCCAGTTCTTCTCTCTCTCTCCCCCCAGTTCTTTTCTCTCTCTCTTCCGAGTGTTTCTCTCTCTCTCCCCCAGTGTTTCTCTCTCTCCACCCAGTGTTTCTCTCTCTCTCTCCCCCCAGTTTCTCTCTCTCTCTCCCTCCCTCTCCCCCAGTGTTTCGCTCTCTCCCCCAGTGTTTCTCTCTCTCTCTCCCACCCCAGTCTTTCTCTCCCTCTCTACCGCCAGTGATTCTCTCTCTCTACGCCCAGTGTTTCTCTCTCTCTACCCCCAGTGTTTCTGTCTCTCTCTCTCTCCCACCCCAGTGTTTCTCTCTCTCCCACCCCAGTGTTTCTCGCTCTCTCCCCCCAGTGTTTCTCTCTCTGTCTCTCTCTCTCCCCCAGTGTTTCTCTCTCTCTCTCTACCCCCAGTGTTTCTCTCTCTCTCCCCCAGTGTTTCTCTCTCTCTCCCCCAGTTTTTCTCTCTTTCTCCCCCAGTGTTTCTCTCTCTCTCGCCCAGTGTTTCTCCCTCTCTCCCCCAGAGTTTCTCTCTCTCACCCCCAGTGTTTCTCTCTCTCCCCCCAGTGTTTCTCTCTCTCTCTCCCCCCAGTGTTTCTCGCTCTCTCTCCCCCCAGTGTTTCTCTCTCTCTCCCCCCAGTGTTTCTCTCTCTCTCCCCCCAATTTCTCTCTCTCTCACCCCACTGTTTCCCTCTCTCTCCCCCCAGTGTTTCTCTCTCTCTCCCCCCAGTGTTTCTCCATCTCTCTCCCCCCAGTATCTCTCTCTCTCTCTCTCTCTCTCCCCCCAGTGTTTCTCTCTCTCTCCCCCCAGTGTTTCTCTCTCTCTCTCTCTCTCTCCCCAGTGTTTTTCTCTCTCTCTCCCCCGAATGTTTCTCTCTCTCTCCCCCAGTGGTTCTGTCTCTCTCCCCCAGTGTTTCTCTCTCTCTCCCCCAGTGTTTATCTCTCTCTCCCCCCAGTGTTTCTCTCTCTCTCCCCCTGTGTTCCTCTCACTCTCTCTCCCCCCAGTGATTCCCTCTCTCTCTCCCCCAGTGTTTTTCTCTCTCTCTCTACCCCCAGTGTTTCTCTCTCTCCACCCCCAGAGTTTCTCTCTCTCTCCCCCCAGTGTTTCTCTCTCTCCCCCCAGTATTTCTTTCTCTCTCCCCCAGTGTTTATCTCTCTCTCTCCCCAGTGTCTTTCTCTCTCTCTCTCTCCCCAGTATTTCTCTCTCTATCTCTCTCCCCCCAGTGTTTTTTCTCTCTCCCCCCCCAGTGTTTCTCTCCCTCTCTCTCCCCAGTGTTTCTCTGTCTCTCCCCCCAATTGTTTCTCTCTCTCTCCCCACAGTGTTTCTCTCTCTCTCTCCCCCCAGTGTTGCTCTCTCTCTCTCCCCCCAGTGTTGCTCTCTCTCTCTCCCCCCAGTGTTGCTCTCTCTCTCTCCCCCCAGTGTTGCTCTCTCTCTCTCCACCCAGTGTTTCTCTCTCTCTCCCCCACAGTGTTTCTCTCTTTCTCACCACAGTGATTCTCTCTCTCTCCCCCTGTGTTTCTGTCTCTCTCTCCCACAGTGTTTCTCTCCCTCTCTTCCCAGTGTTTCTCTCCCTCTCTTCCCAGTGTTTCTCTCCCTCTCTTCCCAGTGTTTCTCTCCCTCTCTTCCCAGTGTTTCTCTCTCTCTCTTCCCAGTGTTTCTCTCTCTCTCTTCCCAGTTTTTCTCTCTCTCTCTTCCCAGTCTTTCTCTCTCTGTCCCCCCAGTGCGTCTCTCGCTCTCTCTCTCTCCCCAGTATTTCTCTCTCTCTCTCTCTCTCCGCCCAGTGTTTCTCTCTCTCCCCCAAATGTTTCTCTGTCTCTCCCCAGTGTTTCTCTCTCACTCTCTCCCCCAGTATTTCTCTCTCTCCCTCCCCCCCATGTTTCTCTCTCTCTCTCTCTCCCCAGTGTTTCTCTCTCTCTCCCCCCAGTGTTTCTCTCTCTCTCTCTCCCCAGTGTTTCTCTCTCTGTCTCTCTCTCTCCCCCAATGTTTCTCTCTCTCTCTCTACCCCCAGTGTTTCTCTCTCTCTCCCCCAGTGTTTCTCTCTCTCTCCCCCAGTTTTTCTCTCTATCTCCCCCAGTGTTTCTCTTTCTCTCCCCCAGTGTTTCTCTCCCTCTCCCCCAGTGTTTCTCTCTTTCTCCCCCAGTGTTTCTCTCTCTCTCGCCCAGTGTTTCTCCCTCTCTCCCCCAGAGTTTCTCTCTCTCACCCTCAGTGTTTCTCTCTCTCCCCCAGTGTTTCTCTCTCTCCCCCAGTGTTTCTCTCTCTCCCCCAGTGTTTCTCTCTCTCTCCCCCACTGTTTTTCTCTCTCTCCCCCAGTGTTTCTCTCTCTCTCTCCCCCCAGTGTTTCTCTCTCTCTCCCCCCAGTGTTTCTCTCTCTCTCCCCCCAATTTCTCTCTCTCTCACCCCAGTGTTTCCCTCTCTCTCCCCCCAGTGTTTCTCTCTCTCTCCCCCCAGTGTTTCTCTCTCTCTCCCCCCAGTGTTTCTCTCTCTCTCCCCCCAGTGTTTCTCTCTCTCTCCCCCCAGTGTTTCTCCATCTCTCCCCCCAGTATTTCTCTCTCTCTCTCTCTCCCCCCAGTGTTTTTCTCTCTCTCCCCCCAGTGTTTCTCTCTCTCTCTCTCTCCCCAGTGTTTTTCTCTCTCTCTCCCCCCAGTGTTTCTCTCTCTCTCCCCCCAGTGTTTCTCTCTCTCTCCCCCAGTGGTTCTGTCTCTCTCCCCCAGTGTTTCTCTCTCTCTCCCCCAGTGTTTCTCTCTCTCTCTCCCCCCCAGTGTTTCTCTCTCTCTCCCCCAGTCTCTCTCTCTCTCTCCCCCCAGTGCTTATCTCTCTCCCCCCAGTGATTCTCTCTCACTCTCTCTCCCCCCAGTGATTCCCTCTCTCTCCACCCCCAGAGTTTCTCTCTCTCTCCCCCCAGTGTTTCTCTCTCTCCCCCCAGTATTTCTTTCTCTCTCCCCCAGTGTTTATCTCTCTCTCTCCCCAGTGTCTTTCACTCTCTCTCCCCCCAGTGTTTCTGTCTCTCTCTCCCCCAGTGTCTTTCTCTCTCTCTCCCCCCAGTATTTCTCTCTCTATCTCTCTCCCCCCAGTGTTTTTTTCTCTCTCCCCCCCAGTGTTTCTCTCCCTCTCTCTCCCCCAGTGTTGCTCTCTCTCTCTCCCCAGTGTTTCTCTCCCTCTCTCTCCCCCTGTGTTTCTCTCTCTCCCCCCAATTGTTTCTCTCTCTCTGCCCCCAGTGTTGCTCTCTCTCTCTACCCCACAGTGTTTCTCTCCCTCTCTTCCCAGTGTTTCTCTCCCTCTCTTCCCAGTGTTTCTCTCTCTCTCACCACAGTGTTTCTCTCCCTCTCTTCCCAGTGTTTCTCTCCCTCTCTTCCCAGTGTTTCTCTCTCTCTCTTCCCAGTTTTTCTCTCTCCCTCTTCACAGTGTTTCTCTCTCTCTCTTCCCAGTCTTTCTCTCTCTGTCCCCCCAGTGCTTCTCTTGCTCTCTCTCTCTCCCCAGTATTTCTCTCTCTCTCTCTCACCGCCCAGTGTTTCTCTCTCTCCCCCAAATGTTTCTCTCTCTCTCCCCAGTGTTTCTCTCTCTCTCCCCCAGTATTTCTCTCTCTCCCTCCCCCCCATGTTTCTCTCTCTCTCTCTCTCTCTCCCCAGTGTTTCTATCTCTCCCCCAGTGTTTCTCTCTCTCTCCGCCCCCCAGTGTTTCTCTCTCTCTCCCCCCAGTGTTTCTCTCCCTCTCCCCCAGTGTTTCTCTCTCTCTCCCCCAGTGTTTCTCTCTCTCTCCCCCAGTGTTTCTCTCTCTCTCCCCCCAGTGTTTCTCTTTCTCTCTCCCCCCCAGTGTTTCTCTTTCTCTCTCTCCCCCCAGTGTTTCTCACTCTCTCTCCCCCAGAGTTTCACTCTCCCCCTCGTGTTTCTCTCTCTCTCCCCCCAGTGTTTCTCTCTCGCTCCCCCCAGTGTTTCTCTCTCTCTCCCCCCAGTTCTTCTCTCTCTCTCCCTCCAGTTCTTCTCTCTCTCCCCCCAGTTCTTTTCCCTCTCTCTTCCCATTTCTTTTCCCTCTCTCTTCCCATTTTTTCTCTCTCTCTCCCCCAGTGTTCCTCTCTCTCTCCCCAGTGTTTCTCTCTCTCTCTCCCCCCAGTTTCTCTCTCTCTCTCTCCCTCTCTCTCCCCCCGTGTTTCGCTCTCTCCCCCCAGTGTTTCTCTCTCTCTCTCCCACCCCAGTCTTTCTCTCCCTCTCTACCGCCAGTGATTCTCTCTCTCTCCCCCCAGTGTTTCTCTCTCTCTACCCCCAGTGTTTCTCTCTCTCTCTCTCTCTCTCCCACCTCAGTGTTTCTGTCTCTCCCACCCCAGTGTTTCTCTATCTCTCCCCCCAGTGTTTCTCTCTCTCTCTCTCCCCAGTGGTTCTCTCTCTGTCTCTCTCTCTCCCCCAGTGTTTCTCTCTCTCTCTCTACCCCCAGTGTTTCTCTCTCTCCCCCCCAGTGTTTCTCTCTCTCTCTCCCAGTTTTTCTCTCTCTCTCCCCCAGTGTTTCTCTTTCTCTCCCCCAGTGTTTCTCTTTCTCTCCCCCAGTGTTTCTCTCTCTCTCCCCCAGTGTTTCTCTCTTTCTCCCCCAGTGTTTCTCTCTCTCTCGCCCAGTGTTTCTCTCTCTCTCTCTCCCCCCAGTGTTGCTCTCTCTCTCCCCCCCCCAGTGTTGCTCTCTCTCTCCCCCCAGTGTTTCTCTCTCTCTCGCCCAGTGTTTCTCTCTCTCTCTCTCCCCCCAGTGTTGCTCTCTCTCTCTCCCCCCAGTGTTGCTCTCTCTCTCTCCCCCCAGTGTTGCTCTCTCTCTCCCCCCAGTGTTTCTCTCTCTCTCCCCACAGTGTTTCCCTCTCTCACCACACTGATTCTCTCTCTCTCCCCCTGTGTTTCTGTCTCTCTCTCTCCCACAGTGTTTCTCTCCCTCTCTTCCTACTGTTTCTCTCCCTCTCTTCCCAGTGTTTCTCTCTCTCTCTTCCCAGTGTTTCTCTCTCTCTCTTCCCAGTGTTTCTCTCCCTCTCTTCCCAGTGTTTCTCTCCCTCTCTTCCCAGTGTTTCTCTCTCTCTTCCCAGTGTTTCTCTCTCTCTCTTCCCAGTGTTTCTCTCTCTCTCTTCCCTGTGTTTCTCTCTCTGTCTTCCCAGTCTTTCTCTCTCTGTCCCCCCAGTGTTTCTCTCGCTCTCTCTCTCCCCAGTGTTTCTCTCTGTCTCTCTCTCTCTCTCCGCCCAGTGTTTCTCTCTCTCCCCCCAATGTTTCTCTCTCTCTCCCCAGTGTTTCTCTCTCTCCCTCCCCCCAATGTTTCTCTCTCTCTCTCTCCCCAGTGTTTCTATCTCTCACCCAGTGTTTCTTTCTCTCTCCGCCCCCCAGTGTTTCTCTCTCTCTCTCCCCCCAGTGTTTCTCTCTCTCTCCCCCAGTGTTTCTCTCTCTCACCCCCAGTGTTTCTCTCTCTCTCCCCCCAGTGTTTCTCTTTCTCTCTCCGCCCAGTGTTTCTCTTTCTCTCTCTCCCCCCAGTGTTTCTCTCTCTCCCCCCAGTGTTTCTCTTTCTCTCTCCGCCCAGTGTTTCTCTCTCTCTCCCCCCAGTGTTTCTCTCTCTCTCCCCCCAGTGTTTCTCTCTCTCACCCCCAGTGTTTCTCTCTCTCTCCCCCCAGTGTTTCTCTCTCTCCCCCCAGTGTTTCTCTTTCTCTCTCCGCCCAGTGTTTCTCTCTCTCTCCCCCCAGTGTTTCTCTCTCTCTCCCCCAGTGTTTCTCTCTCTCACCCCCAGTGTTTCTCTTTCTCTCTCCCCCCCAGTGTTTCTCTTTCTCTCTCTCCCCCCAGTGTTTCTCACTCTCTCTCCCCCAGAGTTTCACTCTCCCTCTCGTGTTTCTCTCTCTCTCCCCCAGTGTTTCTCTCTCTCTCCCCCCAGTTCTTCTCTCTCTCTCCCCAGTTCTTCTCTCTCTCTCACCCCAGTTCTTTTCTCTCTCTCTTCCAAGTGTTTCTCTCCCTCTTTTCCCAGTGTTTCTCTCTCTCTCCGCCCAGTTCTTCTCTCTCTCTCTCCCTCCAGTTCTTCTCTCTCTCCCCCCAGTTCTTCTCTCTCTCTCCCCCCAGTTCTTTTCTCTCTCTCTTCCCATTTTTTCTCTCTCTCTCCCCCAGTGTTTCTCTCTCTCTCCCCAGTGTTTCTCTCTCTCTCCCCCCAGTTTCTCTCTCTCTCTCCCTATCTCTCCCCCAGTGTTTCGCTCTCTCCCCCCAGTGTTTCTCTCTCTCTCTCCCACCCCAGTCTTTCTCTCCCTCTCTACCGCCAGTGATTCTCTCTCTCTCCCCCCAGTGTTTCTCTCTCTCTACCCCCAGTGTTTCTGTCTCTCTCTCTCTCCCATCCCAGTGTTTCTCTCTCTCCCAACCCAGTGTTTCTCTCTCTCTCCCCCCAGTGTTTCTCTCTCTCTCCCCCAGTGTTTCTCTCTCTCTCTCTCTCTACCCCCAGTGTTTCTCTCTCTCTCCCCCAGTGTTTCTCTCTCTCTCCCCCAGTGTTTCTCTCTCTCTCCCCCAGTTTTTCTCTCTCTCTCTCTACCCCCAGTGTTTCTCTCTCTCTCCCCCAGTGTTTCTCTCTCTCTCCCCCAGTGTTTCTCTCTTTCTCCCCCAGTGTTTCTCTCTCTCTCGCCCAGTGTTTCTCCCTCTCTCCCCCAGAGTTTCTCTCTCTCTCCCCCAGTGTTTCTCTCTCTCTCCCCCAGTGTTTCTCTCTCTCTCCCCCAGTTTTTCTCTCTCTCTCTCTACCCCCAGTGTTTCTCTCTCTCACCCCCAGTGTTTCTCTCTCTCTCCCCCAGTGTTTCTCTCTCTCTCCCCCAGTGTTTTTCTCTCTCTCCCCCAGTTTTTCTCTCTCTCTCTCCCCCCAGTGTTTCTCTCTCTCTCCCCCCAGTGTTTCTCTCTCTCTCCCCCCAATTTCTCTCTCTCTCACCCCAGTGTTTCCCTCTCTCTCCCCCAGTGTTTCTCTCTCTCTCCCCCCAGTGTTTCTCTCTCTCTCCCCCCAGTGTTTCTCTCTCTCTCCCCCCAGTGTTTCTCTCTCTCTCCCCCCAGTGTTTCTCTCTCTCTCCCCCAGTGTCTCTCTCTCTCTCTCTCTCTCCCTCCCCCCAATGTTTCTCTCTCTCTATCCCCCCAGTGTTTCTCTCTCACTCCCCCCAGTGTTTCTCTTTCTCTCACCCCCCCCCCGAGTGTTTCTCACTCTCTCTCCCCCAGTGTTTCACTCTTCCCCTCGTGTTTCTCTCTCTCTCCCCCCAGTGTTTCTCTCTCTCTCCCCACAGTTCTTCTCCCTCTCTCCCCCCAGTTCTTCTCTCTCCCCCCAGTTCTTCTCTCTCTCTCTTCCCAGTGTTTCTCTCCCTCTCTTCCCAGTGTTTCTCTCCCTCTCTTCCCAGTGTTTCTCTCCCTCTCTTCCCAGTGTTTATCTCTCTCTCCCCCCAATGTTTCTCTCTCTCTCCCCCGTGTTTCTCTCTCTCTCTCTCCCCCAGTATTTCGCTCTCTCCCCCCAGTGTTTCTCTCTCTCTCTCCCACCCCAGTCTTTCTCTCCCTCTCTACCGCCAGTGATTCTCTCTCTCCCACCCCAGTGTTTCTCTCTCTCGACCCCCAGTGTTTCTCTCTCTCTCTCTCTCCCACCCCAGTGTTTCTCTCTCTCCCAACCCAGTATTTCTCTCTCTCTCTCCCCAGTGTTTCTCTCTCTCTCCCCCGTGTTTCTCTCTCTCTCTCTCCCCCAGTATTTCGCTCTCTCCCCCCAGTGTTTCTCTCTCTCTCTCCCACCCCAGTCTTTCTCTCCCTCTCTACCGCCAGTGATTCTCTCTCTCTCTCCCCAGTGTTTCTCTCTCTCGACCCCCAGTGTTTCTCTCTCTCTCTCTCTCCCACCCCAGTGTTTCTCTCTCTCGACCCCCAGTGTTTCTCTCTCTCTCTCTCTCCCCCAGTGTTTCTCACTCTCCCACCCCAGTTTTTCTCTCTCTCTCCCCCAGTGTTTCTCTCTCTCTCCCCCAGTGCTTCTCTCTCTCTTCCCCCAGTGTTTCTCTCTATCTCTCTCCCCAGTGTTTCTCTCACTGTCTCTCTCTCCCCCCCAGTGTTTCTCTCTCTCTCTCTACCCCCAGTGTTTCTCTCTCTCTCCCCCAGTGTTTCTCTCTCTCTCCCCCAGTTTTTCTCTCTCTCTACCCCAGTGTTTCTCTTTCTCTCCCCCAGTGTTTCTCTCTCTCACACCTAGTGTTTCTCACTCTCTCCCCCAGTGTTTCTCTCTCTCTCCCCCAGTGTTTCTCTCTCTCTCCCCCAGTGTTTTTCTCTCTCTCCCCCAGTGTTTCTCTCCCCCCAGTGTTTTTCTCTCTCTCCCCCCCAGTGTTTCTCTCTCTCTCCCCCCAATTTCTCTCTCTCTCACCCCAGTGTTTCCCTCTCTCTCCCCCCAGTGTTTCTCTCTCCCTCCCCCCAGTGTTTCTCTCTCTCTCCCCCCAGTGTTTCTCACTCTCTCTCTCTCTCCCCAGTGTTTCTCTCTCTTTCTCTCTCCCCACAGTGTTTCTCTCTCTCTCTCTCTCTCTCTCCCACAGTGTTTCTCTATCTCTTCCCCCCCCAGTGTTTCTCTCTCTCTCTCCCCCCAGTGTTGCTCTCTCTCTCTCCCCCAGTGTTTCTCTCTCTCTCCACCCAGTGTTTCTCTCTCTCTCCACCCAGTGTTTCACTCTCTCTCTCCACCCAGTGTTGCTCTCTCTCTCTCCCCCCAGTGTTTCTCTCTCTCTCCCCCCCCCCGTTACTCTCTCTCTCCCCCCGCAGTGTTGCTCTCTCTCCCTCCCCCCAGTGTTTCTCTCTCTCTCTCCCCACAGTGTTTCTCTCTTTCTCTCCTTTTCTCTCTCTCTCTCTCCCCAGTGTTTCTCTCTCTCCCCCCAGTGTTTCTCTCTCTGTCTCTCTCCCCAGTGTTTATCTCTCTTTCTCTCTCCCCACAGTGTTTCTCTCTCTCTTCCCCCCGCAGTGTTTCTCTCTCTCTCTCTCCCCCCAGTGTTGCTCTCTCTCTCTCCCCCCAGTGTTGCTCTCTCTCTCTCCCCCCAGTGTTGCTCTCTCTCTCCCCCAGTGTTTCTGTCTCTCTCCACCCAGTGATTCTCTCTCTCTCCCCCCAGTGTTTCTCTCTCTCTCCCCCAGTGTTTCTCTCTCTCTCCCCCAGTGTTTCTGTCTCTCTCCACCCAGTGATTCTCTCTCTCTCCACCCAGTGATTCTCTCTCTCTCCCCCCACGTTTCTCTCTCTCTCTCTCCCAAGTGTTTCTTTCTCTCTCTCTCCCCCAGTGTTTCTCTCTCTCTCCGCCTGTGTTTCGGTCTCTCTCTCTCCCACAGTGTTTCTCTCTCTCTCCCCCCAGTGTTTCTCTCTCTCTCTCCCCCCTGTGTTCCTCTCACTCTCCCCCCAGTGTTTTTCTCTCTCTCTCTCCCCAGTGTTTCTCTCTCTTTCTCTCTCCCCACAGTGTTTCACTCTCTCTCTCTCTCTCCCCCTCTCTCCCCCACAGTGTTTTTCCATCTCTTCCCCCCCCCCCAGTGTTTCTCTCTCTTTCTCCACCCAGTGTTTCTCTCTCTCTCTCCCCCCAGTGTTGCTCTCTCTCTCTCCCCCCAGTGTTGCTCTCTCTCTCTCTCCACATTGTTTCTCTCTCTCACCCCAGTGTTTCTCTCTCTCTCTCTCCCCTGTGTTTCTCTCTCTCTCTCTCCCCCCAGTGTTTCTCTCTCTCTCTCTACCCCCAGTGTTTCTCTCTCTCTCTACCCAGTGTCTTTCTCTCTCTCTCCCCCCAATATTTCTCTATCTCTCTCTCCCCCAGTGTCTTTCACTCTCTCTCCCCCGAGTGCTTCTCTCTCTCTCACCTCCAGTGTTTCTCTTTCTCTCACCCCAGTGTTTCTCTCTCTCTCCCCACAGTGTTTCTCTCTCCCACAGTGTTTCTCTCTCTCTCCCCCCAGTGTTTCTCTCTCTCTCTCCCCCCTGTGTTCCTCTCACTCTCCCCCCAGTGTTTTTCTCTCTCTCTCTCCCCCAGTGTTTCTCTCTCTCCACCCTCAGTGTTTCTCTCTCTCTCCCCCCAGTGTTTCTCTCTCTCCCCCCAGTATTTCTTTCTCTCTCCCCCAGTGTTTCTCTCTCTCTACCCCCAGTGTTTCTCTCTCTCCACCCTCAGTGTTTCTCTCTCTCTCCCCCTAGTGTTTCTCTCTCTCTCCCCCAGTGTTTCTCTCTCTCTCCCCCAGTGTTTCTCTCTCTCTCCCCACAGTGTTTCTCTCTCTCTCTCTCTCTCTCCCCCACAGTGTTGCTCTCTCTCTCTCCCCCCAGTGTTGCTCTCTCTCTCTCCCCCCAGTGTTGCGCTCTATCTCTCCCCCCAGTGTTGCTCTCTCTCTCCCCCCAGTGTTGCTCTCTCTCTCCCCCCCAGTGTTTCTCACTCTCTCTCTCTCCCCCCTGTGTTTCTCCCTCTCTCCCCCCAGTGTTTCTCTCTCTCTCTCCCCACAGTGTTTCTCTCTCTCTCACCACAGTGTTTCTCTCTCTCCCCCCCTGAGTTTCTGTTTCTCTCTCTCCCACAGTGTTTCTGTCTCTCTCTCTCGCCCAGTGTTTCTCTCTTTCTCTCCTTTTCTCTCTCTGTCTCTCTCCCCAGTGTTTCTCTCTCTATCTCTTCCCCCCACAGTGTTTCTCTCTCTCACCCCCCAGTGTTTCTCACTCTCTCTCTCCACCCAGTGTTTCTCTCTCTCTCCACCCAGTGTTTCTCTCTCTCTCCACCCAGTGTTTCTCTCTCTCTCTCCCCCCAGTGTTTCTCTCTCTCTCTCCCCCCAGTGTTTCTCTCTCTCTCCCCCCCCCCCGTTACTCTCTCTCTCCCCCCACGGGTTGCACTTACTCCCCCCCCGCAGTGTTTCTCACTCTCTCTCTCTCCCCCCAGTGTGTCTCACTCTCTCTCTCTCTCCCCAGTGTTTCTCTCTCTTTCTCTCTCCCCACAGTGTTTCTCTCTCTCTCTCTCTCTCCCCCACAGTGTTTCTCTATCTCTTCCCCCCCCAGTGTTTCTCTCTCTCTCTCCCCCCAGTGTTGCTCTCTCTCTCTCCCCCCAGTGTTTCTCTCTCTCTCTCCCCCCAGTGTTGCTCTCTCTCTCTCCCCCAGTGCTGCTCTCTCTCTCTCCCCCCAGTGTTGCTCTCTCTCTCTCCCCCCAGTGTTGCTCTCTCTCTCTCCCCCCAGTGTTGCTCTCTCTCTCTCCCCCCAGTGTTTCTCTCTCTCTCTCCACCCAGTGTTTCTCTCTCTCTCCCCCCAGTGTTTCTCTCTCTCTCCACCCAGTGTTGCTCTCTCTCTCTCCCCCCAGTGTTTCTCTCTCTCTCTCTCCCCACAGTGTTTCTCTCTCTCTCACCACAGTGTTTCTCTCTTTCTCTCCTTTTCTCTCTCTCTCTCTCCCCAGTGCTTCTCTCTCTCCCCCCAGTGTTTCTCTCTCTCTTCCCCCCGCAGTGTTTCTCTCTCTCTCTCTCCACCCAGTGTTGCGCTCTATCTCTCCCCCCAGTGTTGCTCTCTCTCTCTCCCCCCAGTGTTGCTCTCTCTCTCCCCCCAGTGTTGCTCTCTCTCTCTCCCCCCAGTGTTTCTCTCTCTCTCCCCCACAGTGTTTCTCTCTCTCTCACCACAGTGTTTCTCTCTCTCCCCCCCAGTGTTTCTCTCCCTCTCTCTCCCCCGAGTGCTTCTTTCTCTCTCACCTCCAGTGTTTCTCCCTCTCTCTCCCCCCAGTGTTGCTCTCTCTCTCTCCCCCCAGTGTTGCTCTCTCTCTCTCCCCCCAGTGTTTCTCTCTCTCTCTCCCCCCAGTGTTGCTCTCTCTCTCTCACCCCAGTGTTTCTCTCTCTCTCCCCACAGTCATAGAGTCATAGAGCACGGATAGAGGCCCTTCGGCCCATCGTGTCCGCGCCGGCCATCAGCCCTGTCTACTCTAATCCCATATTCCAGCATTTGGTCCATAGCCTTGTATGCTATGGCATTTCAAGTGCTCATCCAAATGCTTCTTGAATGTTGTGAGGGTTCCTGCCTCCACAACCCTCTCAGGCAGTGAGTTCCAGACTCCAACCACCCTCTGGGTGAAAAAGTTCTTTCTCAAATCTCCTCTAAACCTCCCGCCTTTTACCTTGAATCTATGTCCCCTTGTTATAGAACCCTCAATGAAGGGAAAAAGCTCCTTTGTATCCATAATGTTTCTCTCTCTCTCTCTCCCACAGTGTTTCTCTCTCTCTCCCCCCAGTGTTTCTCTCTCTCTCCCACAGTGTTTCTCTCTCTCTCCCACAGTGTTTCTCTCTCTCTCCCCCCAGTGTTTCTCTCTCTCTCCCACAGTGTTTCTCTCTCTCTCCCCCCTGTGTTTCTCTCTCTCTCCCACAGTGTTTCTCTCTCTCCCCCCAGTGATTCTCTCTCACTCTCCCCCCAGTGATTTTCACTCTCTCTCAACCCCCAGTGTTTTTCACTCTCTCTCTACCCCCAGTGTTTTTCACTCTCTCTCTACCCCCAGTGTTTTTCTCTCTCTCTCTCCCCCCAGTGTTTTTTCTCTCTCCCCCCCAGTGTTTCTGTCCCTCTCTCTCCCCCCAGTGTTTCTCTCTCTCTCACCACAGTGTTTCTCTCTCCCCCCCCTGAGTTTCTGTCTCTCTCTCCCACAGTGTTTCTGTCTCTCTCTCTCGCCCAGTGTTTCTCTCTTTCTCTCCTTTTCTCTCTCTGTCTCTCTCCCCAGTGTTTCTCTCTCTTTCTCTCTCCTCACAGTGTTTCTCTCTCTCTCTCCCCCACAGTGTTTCTCTATCTCTTCCCCCCCCATTATTGCTCACTCTCTCCCCCCAGTGTTGCTCTCTCTCTCTCCCCCCAGTATTGCTCTCTCTCTCTCCCTCCCCAGTGTTTCTCTCTCTTTCTCTCTCCGCACAGTGTTTCTCTCTCTCTCTCTCTCTCTCCCCCACAGTGTTTCTCTATCTCTTCACCCCCCAGTGTTTATCTCTCTCTCTCCCCCCAGTGTTTATCTCTCTCTCTCCCCCCAGTGTTGCTCTCTCTCTCTCCCCCCAGTGTTGCTCTCTCTCTCTCCCCCCAGTGTTGCTCTCTCTCTCTCTGCCCAGTGTTGCTCTCTCTCTCTCCCCTCAGTGTTGCTCTCTCTCTCTCTCCACCCAGTGTTTCTCTCTCTCCCCCCAGTATTTCTTTCTCTCTCCCCCAGTGTTTCTCTCTCTCTCTCCCCAGTGTCTTTCTCTCTCTCTCCCCCCAGTGTTTCTGTCTCTCTCTCCCCCAGTGTCTTTCTCTCTCTCTCTCCCCCCAGTATTTCTCTCTCTATCTCTCTCCCCCCAGTGTTTTTTCTCTCTCCCCCCAGTGTTTCTCTCCCTCTCTCTCCCCCAGTGTTGCTCTCTCTCTCCCCCCAGTGTTTCTCTCTCTCTCTCTCCCCCAGTGTTGCTCTCTCTCTCTCCCCCCAATTGTTTCTCCCTCTCTCCCCACAGTGTTTCTCTCTCTCTCTCTCCCCCCAGTGTTGCTCTCTCTCTCTCCCCCCAGTGTTGCTCTCTCTCTCTCCCCCCAGTGTTGCTCTCTCTCTCTCCCCCCAGTGTTGCTCTCTCTCTCCCCCACAGTGTTTCTCTCGCTCTCACCACAGTGTTTCTCTCTCTCTCCCCCTGTGTTTCTGTCTCTCTCTCCCACAGTGTTTCTCTCCCTCTCTTCCCAGTGTTTCTCTCCCTCTCTTCCCAGTGTTTCTCTCTCTCTCTTCCCAGTCTTTCTCTCTCTCTCCCCCAGTATTTCCCTCTCTCCCTCCCCCCTATGTTTCTCTCTCTCTCTCTCCCCAGTGTTTCTATCTCTCCCCCAGTGTTTCTCTCTCTCTCCGCCCCCCAGTGTTTTTCTCTCTCTCCCCCCAGTGTTTCTCTCTCTCTCCCCCAGTGTTTCTCTCTCTCTCCCCCCAGTGTTTCTCTCTCTCTCCCCCCAGTGTTTCTCTCTCTCTCCCCCCAGTTCTTCTCTCTCTCTCTCCCCCCAGTTCTTCTCTCTCTCCCCCCAGTTCTTCTCTCTCTCTCCCCCCAGTTCTTTTCTCTCTCTCTTCCGAGTGTTTCTCTCTCTCTCCCCCAGTGTTTCTCTCTCTCTACCCAGTGTTTCTCTCTCTCTCTCCCCCAGTTTCTCTCTCTCTCTCCCTCCCTCTCCCCCAGTGTTTCGCTCTCTCCCCCAGTGTTTCTCTCTCTCTCTCCCACCCCAGTCTTTCTCTCCCTCTCTACCGCCAGTGATTCTCTCTCTCTACGCCCAGTGTTTCTCTCTCTCTACCCCCAGTGTTTCTGTCTCTCTCTCTCTCCCACCCCAGTGTTTCTCTCTCTCCCACCCCAGTGTTTCTCTCTCTCCCACCCCAGTGTTTCTCGCTCTCTCCCCCCAGTGTTTCTCTCTCTCTCTCTCCCCAGTGTTTCTCTCTCTGTCTCTCTCTCTCTCCCCAGTGTTTCTCTCTCTCTCTCTACCCCCAGTGTTTCTCTCTCTCTCCCCCAGTGTTTCTCTCTCTCTCCCCCAGTTTTTCTCTCTATCTCCCCCAGTGTTTCTCTTTCTCTCCCCCAGTGTTTCTCTCTCTCTCCCCCAGTGTTTCTCTCTTTCTCCCCCAGTGTTTCTCTCTCTCTCGCCCAGTGTTTCTCCCTCTCTCCCCCAGAGTTTCTCTCTCTCACCCCCAGTGTTTCTCTCTCTCCCCCAGTGTTTCTCTCTCTCTCCCCCAGTGTTGCTCTCTCTCTCTCACCCCAGTGTTTCTCTCTCTCTCCCCACAGTGTTTCTCTCTCTCTCCCCACAGTGTTTCTCTCTCTCTCACCACAGTGTTTCTCTCTCTCTCCCCCTGTGTTTCGGTCTCTCTCTCTCCCACAGTGTTTCTCTCTCTCTCCCCCCAGTGTTTCTCTCTCTCTCTCCCCCCTGTGTTCCTCTCACTCTCCCCCCAGTGTTTTTCTCTCTCTCTCTCCCCCCAGTGTTGCTCTCTCTCTCTCTGCCCAGTGTTGCTCTCTCTCTCTCCCCCCAGTGTTGCTCTCTCTCTCCCCCCAGTGATTGTCCCTCACCCCCCAGTGATTCTCTCTCTCTCCCCCCCAGTGTTTCTCTCTCTCTCTCTCCACCCAGTGTTTCTCTCTCTCCCCCCAGTATTTCTTTCTCTCTCCCCCAGTGTTTCTCTCTCTCTCTCCCCAGTGTCTTTCTCTCTCTCTCCCCCCAGTGTTTCTGTCTCTCTCTCCCCCAGTGTCTTTCTCTCTCTCTCTCTCACCAGTATTTCTCTCTCTATCTCTCTCCCCCCAGTGTTTTTTCTCTCTCCCCCCAGTGTTTCTCTCCCTCTCTCTCCCCCAGTGTTGCTCTCTCTCTCCCCCCAGTGTTTCTCTCTCTCTCTCTCTCTCCCACCAATTGTTTCTCCCTCTCTCCCCACAGTATTTCTCTCTCTCTCTCTCCCCCCAGTGTTGCTCTCTCTCTCTCCCCCCAGTGTTGCTCTCTCTCTCTCCCCCCAGTGTTGCTCTCTCTCTCTCCCCCCAGTGTTGCTCTCTCTCTCTCCCCCCAGTGTTGCTCTCTCTCTCTCCCCCCAGTGTTGCTCTCTCTCTCCCCCACAGTGTTTCTCTCCCTCTCTTCCCAGTGTTTCTCTCCCTCTCTTCCCAGTGTTTCTCTCTCTCTCTTCCCAGTCTTTCTCTCTCTCTCCCCCAGTATTTCCCTCTCTCCCTCCCCCCTATGTTTCTCTCTCTCTCTCTCCCCAGTGTTTCTATCTCTCCCCCAGTGTTTCTCTCTCTCTCCGCCCCCCAGTGTTTCTCTCTCTCTCCCCCCAGTGTTTCTCTCTCTCTCCCCCAGTGTTTCTCTCTCTCTCCCCCCAGTGTTTCTCTCTCTCTCCCCCCAGTGTTTCTCTCTCTCTCCCCCCAGTGTTTCTCTCTCTCTCCCCCCAGTTCTTCTCTCTCTCTCTCCCCCCAGTTCTTCTCTCTCTCTCCCCCCAGTTCTTTTCTCTCTCTCTTCCGAGTGTTTCTCTCTCTCTCCCCCAGTGTTTCTCTCTCTCCCCCCAGTGTTTCTCTCTCTCTCTCCCACCCCAGTCTTTCTCTCCCTCTCTACCGCCAGTGATTCTCTCTCTCTACGCCCAGTGTTTCTCTCTCTCTATCCCCAGTGTTTCTGTCTCTCTCTCTCTCCCACCCCAGTGTTTCTTTCTCTCCCACCCCAGTGTTTCTCGCTCTCTCCCCCCAGTGTTTCTCTCTCTCTCTCTCCCCAGTGTTTCTCTCTCTGTCTCTCTCTCTCCCCCAGTGTTTCTCTCTCTCTCTCTACCCCCAGTGTTTCTCTCTCTCTCCCCCAGTGTTTCTCTCTCTCTCCCCCAGTTTTTCTCTCTATCTCCCCCAGTGTTTCTCTTTCTCTCCCCCAGTGTTTCTCTCTCTCTCCCCCAGTGTTTCTCTCTTTCTCCCCCAGTGTTTCTCTCTCTCTCGCCCAGTGTTTCTCCCTCTCTCCCCCAGAGTTTCTCTCTCTCACCCCCAGTGTTTCTCTCTCTCTCCCCCAGTGTTTCTCTCTCTCTCCCCCAGTGTTTCTCTCTCTCTCTCCCCCCAGTGTTTCTCTCTCTCCCCCCAGTGTTTCTCTCTCTCTCCCCCCAATTTCTCTCTCTCTCACCCCAGTGTTTCCCTCTCTCTCCCCCCAGTGTTTCTCTCTCTCTCCCCCCAGTGTTTCTCCATCTCTCCCCCCAGTATCTCTCTCTCTCTCTCTCTCTCCCCCCAGTGTTTCTCTCTCTCTCCCCCCAGTGTTTCTCTCTCTCTCTCTCTCTCTCCCCAGTGTTATTCTCTCTCTCTCCCCCGAGTGTTTCTCTCTCTCTCCCCCAGTGGTTCTGTCTCTCTCCCCCAGTGTTTCTCTCTCTCTCCCCCAGTGTTTCTCTCTCTCTCTCCCCCCCAGTGTTTCTCTCTCTCTCTCCCCCAGTGTCTCTCTCTCTCTCCCCCCAGTGCTTCTCTCTCTCCCCCCAGTGTTTCTCTCTCTCTCCCCCTGTGTTCCTCTCACTCTCTGTCCCCCCAGTGATTCCCTCTCTCTCTCCCCCCAGTGTTTTTCTCTCTCTCTCTACCCCCAGTGTTTCTCTCTCTCCACCCCCAGAGTTTCTCTCTCTCTCCGCCCAGTGTTTCTCTCTCTCCCCCCAGTATTTCTTTCTCTCTCCCCCAGTGTTTATCTCTCTCTCTCCCCAGTGTCTTTCTCTCTCTCTCTCTCCCCAGTATTTCTCTCTCTATCTCTCTCCCCCCAGTGTTTTTTCTCTCTACCCCCCAGTGTTTCTCTCCCTCTCTCTCCCCAGTGTTTCTCTGTCTCTCCCCCCAATTGTTTCTCTCTCTCTCCCCACAGTGTTTCTCTCTCTCTCTCCCCCCAGTGTTGCTCTCTCTCTCTCCCCCCAGTGTTGCTCTCTCTCTCTCCCCCCAGTGTTGCTCTCTCTCTCTCCCCCCAGTGTTGCTCTCTCTCTCTCCACCCAGTGTTTCTCTCTCTCTCCCCCACAGTGTTTCTCTCTTTCTCACCACAGTGATTCTCTCTCTCTCCCCCTGTGTTTCTGTCTCTCTCTCCCACAGTGTTTCTCTCCCTCTCTTCCCAGTGTTTCTCTCCCTCTCTTCCCAGTGTTTCTCTCCCTCTCTTCCCAGTGTTTCTCTCTATCTCTTCCCAGTGTTTCTCTCTCTCTCTTCCCAGTGTTTCTCTCTCTCTCTTCCCAGTCTTTCTCTCTCTGTCCCCCCAGTGCGTCTCTCGCTCTCTCTCTCTCCCCAGTATTTCTCTCTCTCTCTGTCTCTCCGCCCAGTGTTTCTCTCTCTCCCCCAAATGTTTCTCTGTCTCTCCCCAGTGTTTCTCTCTCACTCTCTCCCCCAGTATTTCTCTCTCTCCCTCCCCCCCATGTTTCTCTCTCTCTCTCTCTCCCCAGTATTTCTCTCTCTCCCTCCCCCCCATGTTTCTCTCTCTCTCTCTCTCCCCCGTGTTTCTCTCTCTCTCTCCCCAGTGTTTCTCTCTCTGTCTCTCTCTCTCCCCCAATGTTTCTCTCTCTCTCTCTACCCCCAGTGTTTCTCTCTCTCTCCCCCAGTGTTTCTCTCTCTCTCCCCCAGTTTTTCTCTCTATCTCCCCCAGTGTTTCTCTTTCTCTCCCCCAGTGTTTCTCTCCCTCTCCCCCAGTGTTTCTCTCTTTCTCCCCCAGTGTTTCTCTCTCTCTCGCCCAGTGTTTCTCCCTCTCTCCCCCAGAGTTTCTCTCTCTCACCCTCAGTGTTTCTCTCTCTCCCCCAGTGTTTCTCTCTCTCCCCCATTGTTTCTCTCTCTCTCCCCCACTGTTTTTCTCTCTCTCCCCCAGTGTTTCTCTCTCTCTCTCCCCCCAGTGTTTCTCTCTCTCTCCCCCCAGTGTTTCTCTCTCTCTCCCCCCAATTTCTCTCTCTCTCACCCCAGTGTTTCCCTCTCTCTCCCCCCAGTGTTTCTCTCTCTCTCCCCCCAGTGTTTCTCTCTCTCTCCCCCCAGTGTTTCTCTCTCTCTCCCACCAGTGTTTCTCCATCTCTCCCCCCAGTATTTCTCTCTCTCTCTCTCTCCCCCCAGTGTTTTTCTCTCTCTCCCCCCAGTGTTTCTCTCTCTCTCTCTCCCCCCAGTGTTTTTCTCTCTCTCTCCCCCCAGTGTTTCTCTCTCTCTCCCCCAGTGGTTCTGTCTCTCTCCCCCAGTGTTTCTCTCTCTCTCCCCCAGTGTTTCTCTCTCTCTCTCCCCCCCAGTGTTTCTCTCTCTCTCTCCCCCAGTCTCTCTCTCTCTCTCCCCCCAGTGCTTATCTCTCTCCCCCCAGTGTTTCTCTCTCTCTCTCCCCCTGTGTTCCTCTCACTCTCTCTCCCCCCAGTGATTCTCTCTCCCCCCAGTGATTCCCTCTCTCTCTCCCCCCAGTGTTTTTCTCTCTCTCTCTACCCCCAGTGTTTCTCTCTCTCCACCCCCAGAGTTTCTCTCTCTCTCCCCCCAGTGTTTCTCTCTCTCCCCCCAGTATTTCTTTCTCTCTCCCCCAGTGTTTATCTCTCTCTCTCCCCAGTGTCTTTCACTCTCTCTCCCCCCAGTGTTTCTGTCTCTCTCTCCCCCAGTGTCTTTCTCTCTCTCTCCCCCCAGTATTTCTCTCTCTATCTCTCTCCCCCCAGTGTTTTTTTCTCTCTCCCCCCCAGTGTTTCTCTCCCTCTCTCTCCCCCAGTGTTGCTCTCTCTCTCCCCCCAATTGTTTCTCTCTCTCTGCCCACAGTGTTTCTCTCTCTCTCTCTCCCCCCAGTGTTGCTCTCTCTCTCTCCCCCCAGTGTTGCTCTCTCTCTCTCCCCCCAGTGTTTCTCTCTCTCTCCCCCACAGTGTTTCTCTCCCTCTCTTCCCAGTGTTTCTCTCCCTCTCTTCCCAGTGTTTCTCTCTCTCTCACCACAGTGTTTCTCTCCCTCTCTTCCCAGTGTTTCTCTCCCTCTCTTCCCAGTGTTTCTCTCTCTCTCTTCCCAGTCTTTCTCTCTCTCTCACCGCCCAGTGTTTCTCTCTCTCCCCCAAATGTTTCTCTTTCTCTCCCCAGTGTTTCTCTCTCTCTCTCTCCCCCAGTATTTCTCTCTCTCCCTCCCCCCCATGTTTCTCTCTCTCCCTCTCTCTCTCCCCAGTGTTTCTATCTCTCCCCCAGTGTTTCTCTCTCTCTCCGCCCCCCAGTGTTTCTCTCTCTCTCCCCCCAGTGTTTCTCTCCCTCTCCCCCAGTGTTTCTCTCCCTCTCCCCCAGTGTTTCTCTCTCTCTCCCCCAGTGTTTCTCTCTCTCTCCCCCCAGTGTTTCTCTTTCTCTCTCCCCCCCAGTGTTTCTCTTTCTCTCTCTCCCCCCAGTGTTTCTCACTCTCTCTCCCCCAGAGTTTCACTCTCCCCCTCGTGTTTCTCTCTCTCTCCCCCCAGTGTTTCTCTCTCTCTCCCCCCAGTGTTTCTCTCTCTCTCCCCCCAGTGTTTCTCTCTCTCTCCCCCCAGTTCTTCTCTCTCTCTCCCTCCAGTTCTTCTCTCTCTCCCCCAGTTCTTCTCTCTCTCTCCCCCCAGTTCTTTTCTCTCTCTCTTCCCATTTTTTCTCTCTCTCTCCCCCAGTGTTTCTCTCTCTCTCCCCAGTGTTTCTCTCTCTCTCTCCCCCCAGTTTCTCTCTCTCTCCCTCTCTCTCCCCCAGTGTTTCGCTCTCTCCCCCCAGTGTTTCTCTCTCTCTCTCCCAACCCAGTCTTTCTCTCCCTCTCTACCGCCAGTGATTCTCTCTCTCTCCCCCCAGTGTTTCTCTCTCTCTACCCCCAGTGTTTCTCTCTCTCTCTCTCTCCCACCCCAGTGTTTCTCTCTCTCCCACCCCAGTGTTTCTCTATCTCTCCCCCCAGTGTTTCTCTCTCTCTCTCTCCCCAGTGGTTCTCTCTCTGTCTCTCTCTCTCCCCCAGTGTTTCTCTCTCTCTCTCTACCCCCAGTGTTTCTCTCTCTCCCCCCCAGTGTTTCTCTCTCTCTCCCCCAGATTTTCTCTCTCTCTCCCCCAGTGTTTCTCTTTCTCTCCCCCAGTGTTTCTCTCTCTCTCCCCCAGTGTTTCTCTCTTTCTCCCCCAGTGTTTCTCTCTCTCTCGCCCAGTGTTTCTCTCTCTCTCTCTCCCCCCAGTGTTGCTCTCTCTCTCTCCCCCCAGTGTTGCTCTCTCTCTCCCCCCCCAGTGTTGCTCTCTCTCCCCCCAGTGTTTCTCTCTCTCTCGCCCAGTGTTTCTCTCTCTCTCTCTCTCCCCCCAGTGTTGCTCTCTCTCTCTCCCCCCAGTGTTGCTCTCTCTCTCTCCCCCCAGTGTTGCTCTATCTCTCCTCCCAGTGTTTCTCTCTCTCTCCCCACAGTGTTTCCTCTCTCACCACACTGATTCTCTCTCTCTCCCCCTGTGTTTCTGTCTCTCTCTCTCCCACAGTGTTTCTCTCCCTCTCTTCCTACTGTTTCTCTCCCTCTCTTCCCAGTGTTTCTCTCTCTCTCTTCCCAGTGTTTCTCTCTCTCTCTTCCCAGTGTCTCTCTCTCTTCCCAGTGTTTCTCTCTCTCTCTTCCCTGTGTTTCTCTCTCTGTCTTCCCAGTCTTTCTCTCTCTGTCCCCCCAGTGTTTCTCTCGCTCTCTCTCTCCCCAGTGTTTCTCTCTGTCTCTCTCTCTCTCTCCGCCCAGTGTTTCTCTCTCTCCCCCCAATGTTTCTCTCTCTCTCCCCAGTGTTTCTCTGTCTCTCTCTCCCCCAGTGTTTCTCTCTCTCCCTCCCCCCAATGTTTCTCTCTCTCTCTCTCCCCAGTGTTTCTATCTCTCACCCAGTGTTTCTTTCTCTCTCCGCCCCCCAGTGTTTCTCTCTCTCTCTCCCCCCAGTGTTTCTCTCTCTCTCCCCCCAGTTCTTCTCTCTCTCCCCCCAGTTCTTCTCTCTCTCTCACCCCAGTTCTTTTCTCTCTCTCTCTCCCCCCAGTGATTCTCTCTCACTCTCTCTCCCCCCAGTGATTCCCTCTCTCTCTCCCCCCAGTGTTTTTCTCTCTCTCTCTACCCCCAGTGTTTCTCTCTCTCCACCCCCAGAGTTTCTCTCTCTCTCCCCCCAGTGTTTCTCTCTCTCCCCCCAGTATTTCTTTCTCTCTCCCCCAGTGTTTATCTCTCTCTCTCCCCAGTGTCTTTCACTCTCTCTCCCCCCAGTGTTTCTGTCTCTCTCTCCCCCAGTGTCTTTCTCTCTCTCTCCCCCCAGTATTTCTCTCTCTATCTCTCTACCCCCAGTGTTTTTTTCCTCTCTCCCCCCCAGTGTTTCTCTCCCTCTCTCTCCCCCAGTGTTGCTCTCTCTCTCTCCCCAGTGTTTCTCTCTCTCTCTCTCTCTCTCTCCCCCAGTGTTGCTCTCTCTCTCCCCCCAATTGTTTCTCTCTCTCTGCCCACAGTGTTTCTCTCTCTCTCTCTCCCCCCAGTGTTTCTCTCCCTCTCTTCCCAGTGTTTCTCTCCCTCTCTTCCCAGTGTTTCTCTCCCTCTCTTCCCAGTGTTTCTCTCCCTCTCTTCCCAGTGTTTCTCTCTCTCTCTTCCCAGTTTTTCTCTCTCTCTCTTCACAGTGTTTCTCTCTCTCTCTTCCCAGTCTTTCTCTCTCTGTCCCCCCAGTGCTTCTCTCGCTCTCTCTCTCTCCCCAGTATTTCTCTCTCTCTCTCTCACCGCCCAGTGTTTCTCTCTCTCCCCCAAATGTTTCTCTCTCTCTCCCCAGTGTTTCTCTCTCTCTCTCTCCCCCAGTATTTCTCTCTCTCCCTCCCCCCCATGTTTCTCTCTCTCTCTCTCTCTCTCCCCAGTGTTTCTCTCTCTCTCCCCAGTGTTTCTCTCTCTCTCTCTCCCCCAGTATTTCTCTCTCTCCCTCCCCCCCATGTTTCTCTCTCTCTCTCTCTCCGCCCCCCAGTGTTTCTCTCTCTCTCCCCCCAGTGTTTCTCTCCCTCTCCCCCAGTGTTTCTCTCTCTCTCCCCCAGTGTTTCTCTCTCTCTCCCCCCAGTGTTTCTCTTTCTCTCTCCCCCCCAGTGTTTCTCTTTCTCTCTCCCCCCCCAGTGTTTCTCTTTCTCTCTCTCTCCCCTCGTGTTTCTCTCTCTCTCCCCCCAGTGTTTCTCTCTCTCTCCCCCAATGTTTCTCTCTCTCTCCCCCCAGTGTTTCTCTCTCTCTCCCCCCAGTTCTTCTCTCTCTCTCCCTCCAGTTCTTCTCTCTCTCCCCCAGTTCTTCTCTCTCTCTCCCCCCAGTTCTTT
Organism: Heptranchias perlo; assembly: GCF_035084215.1. Classification (NCBI taxonomy): domain Eukaryota; kingdom Metazoa; phylum Chordata; class Chondrichthyes; order Hexanchiformes; family Hexanchidae; genus Heptranchias; species Heptranchias perlo. The sequence continues at coordinate 103,282 of NW_027139422.1, forward strand.
TCTCTCTCTCTTCCCATTTTTTCTCTCTCTCTCCCCCAGTGTTTCTCTCTCTCTCCCCAGTGTTTCTCTCTCTCTCTCCCCCCAGTTTCTCTCTCTCTCTCTCCCTCTCTCTCCCCCAGTGTTTCGCTCTCTCCCCCCAGTGTTTCTCTCTCTCTCTCTCCCCCCAGTGTTGCTCTCTCTCTCTCCCCCCAGTGTTGCTCTCTCTCTCCCCCCCCAGTGTTGCTCTCTCTCTCCCCCCAGTGTTTCTCTCTCTCTCGCCCAGTGTTTCTCTCTCTCTCTCCCCCCAGTGTTGCTCTCTCTCTCTCCCCCCAGTGTTGCTCTCTCTCTCTCCCCCCAGTGTTGCTCTGTCTCTCCCCCCAGTGTTTCTCTCTCTCTCCCCACAGTGTTTCCCTCTCTCACCACACTGATACTCTCTCTCTCCCCCTGTGTTTCTGTCTCTCTCTCTCCCACAGTGTTTCTCTCCCTCTCTTCCTAGTGTTTCTCTCCCTCTCTTCCCAGTGTTTCTCTCTCTCTCTTCCCAGTGTTTCTCTCTCTCTCTTCCCTGTGTTTCTCTCTCTGTCTTCCCAGTCTTTCTCTCTCTGTCCCCCCAGTGTTTCTCTCGCTCTCTCTCTCCCCAGTGTTTCTCTCTGTCTCTCTCTCTCTCTCCGCCCAGTGTTTCTCTCTCTCCCCCCAATGTTTCTCTCTCTCTCCCCAGTGTTTCTCTGTCTCTCTCTCCCCCAGTGTTTCTCTCTCTCCCTCCCCCCAATGTTTCTCTCTCTCTCTCTCCCCAGTGTTTCTATCTCTCACCCAGTGTTTCTTTCTCTCTCCGCCCCCCAGTGTTTCTTTCTCTCACCCCCAGTGTTTCTCTCTCTCTCCCCCCAGTTTCTCTCTCTCTCTCTCCCTCTCTCTCCCCCAGTGTTTCGCTCTCTCCCCCCAGTGTTTCTCTCTCTCTCTCCCACCCCAGTCTTTCTCTCCCTCTCTACCGCCAGTGATTCTCTCTCTCTCCCCCCAGTGTTTCTCTCTCTCTACCCCCAGTGTTTCTCTCTCTCTCTCTCTCCCATCCCAGTGTTTCTCTCTCTCCCACCCCAGTGTTTCTCTATCTCCCCCCAGTGTTTCTCTCTCTCTCTCTCCCCAGTGGTTCTCTCTCTGTCTCTCTCTCTCCCCCAGTGTTTCTCTCTCTCTCTCTACCCCCAGTGTTTCTCTCTCTCCCCCCCAGTGTTTCTCTCTCTCTCCCCCAGTTTTTCTCTCTCTCTCCCCCAGTTTTTCTCTCTCTCTCCCCCAGTGTTTCTCTTTCTCTCCCCCAGTGTTTCTCTCTCTCTCCCCCAGTGTTTCTCTCTTTCTCCCCCAGTGTTTCTCTCTCTCTCGCCCAGTGTTTCTCTCTCTCTCTCTCCCCCCAGTGTTGCTCTCTCTCTCTCCCCCCAGTGTTGCTCTCTCTCTCCCCCCCCAGTGTTGCTCTCTCTCTCCCCCCAGTGTTTCTCTCTCTCTCGCCCAGTGTTTCTCTCTCTCTCTCTCCCCCCAGTGTTGCTCTCTCTCTCTCCCCCCAGTGTTGCTCTCTCTCTCTCCCCCCAGTGTTGCTCTCTCTCTCCCCCCAGTGTTTCTCTCTCTCTCCCCACAGTGTTTCCCTCTCTCACCACACTGATTCTCTCTCTCTCCCCCTGTGTTTCTGTCTCTCTCTCTCCCACAGTGTTTCTCTCCCTCTCTTCCTAGTGTTTCTCTCCCTCTCTTCCCAGTGTTTCTCTCTCTCTCTTCCCAGTGTTTCTCTCTCTCTCTTCCCAGTGTTTCTCTCTCTCTCTTCCCAGTGTTTCTCTCTCTCTCTTCCCTGTGTTTCTCTCTCTGTCTTCCCAGTCTTTCTCTCTCTGTCCCCCCAGTGTTTCTCTCGCTCTCTCTCTCCCCAGTGTTTCTCTCTGTCTCTCTCTCTCTCTCCGCCCAGTGTTTCTCTCTCTCCCCCCAATGTTTCTCTCTCTCTCCCCAGTGTTTCTCTGTCTCTCTCTCCCCCAGTGTTTCTCTCTCTCCCTCCCCCCAATGTTTCTCTCTCTCTCTCTCCCCAGTGTTTCTATCTCTCACCCAGTGTTTCTTTCTCTCTCCGCCCCCCAGTGTTTCTCTCTCTCTCTCCCCCCAGTGTTTCTCTCTCTCTCCCCCAGTGTTTCTCTCTCTCACCCCCAGTGTTTCTCTCTCTCTTCCCCCAGTGTTTCTCTTTCTCTCTCCGCCCAGTGTTTCTCTTTCTCTCTCTCCCCCCAGTGTTTCTCTCTCTCCCCCCAGTGTTTCTCTTTCTCTCTCCGCCCCAGTGTTTCTCTCTCTCCCCCCCAGTGTTTCTCACTCTCTCTCCCCCAGAGTTTCACTCTCCCCCTCGTGTTTCTCTCTCTCTCCCCCCAGTGTTTCTCTCTCTCTCCCCCCCAGTGTTTCTCTCTCTCCCCACAGTTCTTTTCTATCTCTCTTCCAAGTGTTTCTCTCCCTCTTTTCCCAGTTTTTCTCTCTCTCTCCCCCCAGTTCTTCTCTCTCTCTCTCTCCCCCAGTGTTTCTCTCTCTCTCCCCACAGTTCTTTTCTATCTCTCTTCCAAGTGTTTCTCTCCCTCTTTTCCCAGTTTTTCTCTCTCTCTCCCCCCAGTTCTTCTCTCTCTCCCCCCAGTTCTTCTCTCTCTCTCCCCCCAGTTCTTTTCTCTCTCTCTTCCCATTTTTTCTCTCTCTCTCCCCCAGTGTTTCTCTCTCTCTCCCCAGTGTTTCTCTCTCTCTCTCCCCCCAGTGTTTCTCTCTCTCTCTCCCACCCCAGTCTTTCTCTCCCTCTCTACCGCCAGTGTTTCTCTCTCTCTCTCCCACCCCAGTCTTTCTCTCCCTCTCTACCGCCAGTGTTTCTCTCTCTCTCCCCCCAGTGTTTCTCTCTCTCTCCCCCCCAGTGTTTCTCTCTCTCTCACCCCAGTTCTTTTCTCTCTCTCTTCCAAGTGTTTCTCTCCCTCTTTTCCCAGTGTTTCTCTCTCTCTCCCCCCCAGTTCTTCTCTCTCTCTCTCCCTCCAGTTCTTCTCTCTCTCCCCCCAGTTCTTCTCTCTCTCTCCCCCCAGTTCTTTTCTCTCTCTCTTCCCATTTTTTCTCTCTCTCTCCCCCAGTGTTTCTCTCTCTCTCCCCAGTGTTTCTCTCTCTCTCTCCCCCCAGTTTCTCTCTCTCTCTCCCTATCTCTCCCCCAGTGTTTCGCTCTCTCCCCCCAGTGTTTCTCTCTCTCTCTCCCACCCCAGTTTTTCTCTCCCTCTCTACCACCAGTGATTCTCTCTCTCTCCCCCCAGTGTTTCTCTCTCTCTACCCCCAGTGTTTCTGTCTCTCTCTCTCTCCCATCGCAGTGTTTCTCTCTCTCCCAACCCAGTGTTTCTCTCTCTCTCCCCCCAGTGTTTCTCTCTCTCTCCCCAGTGTTTCTGTCTCTGTCTCTCTCTCTCCCCCAGTGTTTCTCTCTCTCTCTCTCTACCCCCAGTGTTTCTCTCTCTCTCCCCCAGTGTTTCTCTCTCTCTCCCCCAGTGTTTCTCTCTCTCTCCCCCAGTTTCTCTCTCTCTCTCTCTACCCCCAGTGTTTCTCTCTCTCTCCCGCAGTGTTTCTCTCTCTCTCCCCCAGTGTTTCTCTCTCTCTCCCCCAGTGTTTCTCTCTTTCTCCCCCAGTGTTTCTCTCTCTCTCGCCCAGTGTTTCTCCCTCTCTCCCCCAGAGTTTCTCTCTCTCTCCCCCAGTGTTTCTCTCTCTCTCCCCCAGTGTTTCTCTCTCTCTCCCCCAGTTTTTCTCTCTCTCTCTACCCCCAGTGTTTCTCTCTCTCACCCCCAGTGTTTCTCTCTCTCTCCCCCAGTGTTTCTCTCTCTCTCCCCCAGTGTTTTTCTCTCTCTCCCCCAGTTTTTCTCTCTCTCTCTCCCCCCAGTGTTTCTCTCTCTCTCCCCCCAGTGTTTCTCTCTCTCTCCCCCCAATTTCTCTCTCTCTCACCCCAGTGTTTCCCTCTCTCTCCCCCAGTGTTTCTCTCTCTCTCCCCCCAGTGTTTCTCTCTCTCTCCCCCCAGTGTTTCTCTCTCTCTCCCCCCAGTGTTTCTCTCTCTCTCCCCCCAGTGTTTCTCTCTCTCTCTCTCTCTCGCCCCCAGTGTTTCTCTCTCTCTCCCCCAGTGTCTCTCTCTCTCTCGCTCTCTCCCTCCCCCCAATGTTTCTCTCTCTCTATCCCCCCAGTGTTTCTCTCTCTCTATCCCCAGTGTTTCTCTCTCACTCCCCCCAGTGTTTCTCACTCTCTCTCCCCCAGAGTTTCACTCTCCCCCTCGTGTTTCTCTCTCTCTCCCCCCAGTGTTTCTCTCTCTCTCCCCCCAGTGTTTCTCCCTCTCTCCCCCCAGTTCTTCTCTCTCCCCCCAGTTCTTCTCTCTCTCTCTTCCCAGTGTTTCTCTCCCTCTCTTCCCAGTGTTTCTCTCCCTCTCTTCCCAGTGTTTCTCTCTCTCTCCCCCCAATGTTTCTCTCTCTCTCCCCCGTGTTTCTCTCTCTCTCTCTCCCCCAGTATTTCGCTCTCTCCCCCCAGTGTTTCTCTCTCTCTCTCCCACCCCAGTCTTTCTCTCCCTCTCTACCGCCAGTGATTCTCTCTCTCTCTCCCCAGTGTTTCTCTCTCTCTCTACCCCCAGTGTTTCTCTCTCTCTCTCTCTCCCACCCCAGTGTTTCTCTCTCTCCCAACCCAGTATTTCTCTCTCTCTCCCCCCATTGTTTCTCTCTCTCTCTCTCCCCAGTGTTTCTCTCTCTGTCTCTCTCTCTCCCCCCAGTGTTTCTCTCTCTCTCCCCCCAGTGTTTCTCACTCTCCCACCCCAGTTTTTCTCTCTCTCTCCCCCAGTGTTTCTCTCTCTCTCCCCCAGTGCTTCTCTCTCTCTTCCCCCAGTGTTTCTCTCTATCTCTCTCCCCAGTGTTTCTCTCACTGTCTCTCTCTCTCCCCCAGTGTTTCTCTCTCTCTCTCTACCCCCAGTGTTTCTCTCTCTCTCCCCCAGTGTTTCTCTCTCTCTCCCCCAGTTTTTCTCTCTCTCTACCCCAGTGTTTCTCTTTCTCTCCCCCAGTGTTTCTCTCTCTCACACCCAGTGTTTCTCCCTCTCTCCCCCAGTGTTTCTCTCTCTCTCCCCCAGTGTTTCTCTCTCTCTCCCCCAGTGTTTTTCTCTCTCTCCCCCAGTGTTTCTCTCCCCCCGTGTTTTTCTCTCTCTCCCCCCCAGTGTTTCTCTCTCTCTCCCCCCAATTTCTCTCTCTCTCACCCCAGTGTTTCCCTCTCTCTCCCCCCAGTGTTTCTCTCTCTCTCCCCCCAGTGTTTCTCTCTCCCTCCCCCCAGTGTTTCTCTCTCCCTCCCCCCAGTGTTTCTCTCTCTCTCCCCCAGTGTCTCTCTCTCTCTCTCTCTCTCTCTCCCTCCCCCCAATGTTTCTCTCTCTCTCTCCCCCCCAGTGTTTCTCTCTCTCTCTCTCCCCCCAGTGTTTCTCTCACTCTCCCCCGTGTTTCTCTCTCTCTCCCCCAGTGTTTCTCTCTCTCTCTCCCCCCCAGTGTTTCTCTCTCTCTCCCCCAGTGTCTCTCTCTCTCTCTCTCTCTCTCTCTCACTCCCCCCAATGCCTCTCTCTCTCTCTCTCTCCCCCCAGTGTTTCTCTCTCTCTCTCCCCAGTGTTTCACTCTCTCTCCCCCCAGTGTTTCTCTCTCTCTCTCCCCAGTGTTTCACTCTCACTCCCCCCAGTGTCTCTCTTGCTCTCTCTCCTCCCAGTGTTTCTCACTCTCTCTCCCCCAGTGTTTCACTCTTCCCCTCCTGTTTCTCTCTCTCTCCCCCCAGTGTTTCTATTTCTCTCCCCCCAGTTCTTCTCTCTCTCCCCCCAGTTCTTCTCTCTCTCTCCCCCCAGTTCTTCTCTCTCTCTCCCCCCAGTTCATCTCTCTCTCTCTTCCCAGTGTTTCTCTCCCTCTCTTCCCATTGTTTCCCTCCCTCTCTTCCCAGTGTTTCTCACTCTCCCACCCCAGTTTTTCTCTCTCTCTCCCCCAGTGTTTCTCTCTCTCTCCCCCAGTGCTTCTCTCTCTCTTCCCCCAGTGTTTCTCTCTATCTCTCTCCCCAGTGTTTCTCTCACTGTCTCTCTCTCTCCCCCAGTGTTTCTCTCTCTCTCTCTACCCCCAGTGTTTCTCTCTCTCTCCCCCAGTGTTTCTCTCTCTCTCCCCCAGTTTTTCTCTCTCTCTCCCCCAGTGCTTCTCTCTCTCTTCCCCCAGTGTTTCTCTCTATCTCTCTCCCCAGTGTTTCTCTCACTGTCTCTCTCTCTCCCCCAGTGTTTCTCTCTCTCTCTCTACACCCAGTGTTTCTCTCTCTCTCCCCCAGTGTTTCTCTTTCTCTCCCCCAGTGTTTCTCTCTCTCTCCCCCAGTGTTTCTCTCTCTCTCCCCCAGTGTTTCTCTCTCTCTCCCCCAGTGTTTTTCTCTCTCTCCCCCAGTGTTTCTCTCCCCCCAGTGTTTTTCTCTCTCTCCCCCCCAGTGTTTCTCTCTCTCTCCCCCCAATTTCTCTCTCTCTCACCCCAGTGTTTCCCTCTCTCTCCCCCCAGTGTTTCTCTCTCTCTCCCCCCAGTGTTTCCCTCTCCCTCCCCCCAGTGTTTCTCTCTCCCTCCCCCCAGTGTTTCTCTCTCTCTCCCCCCAGTGTTTCTCTCTCTCTCCCCCCAATGTTTCTCTCTCTCTCTCTCCCCCAGTGTTTCTCTCTCTCTCCCCCAGTGTCTCTCTCTCTCTCTCTCTCTCCCTCCCCCCAATGTTTCTCTCTCTCTCTCCCCCCCAGTGTTTCTCTCTCTCTCTCCCCCCAGTGTTTCTCTCTCTCTCTCCCGCCAGTGTTTCTCTCTCTCTCCCCCGTGTTTCTCTCTCTCTCCCCCAGTGTTTCTCTCTCTCTCTCCCCCCCAGTGTTTCTCTCTCTCTCCCCCAGTGTCTCTCTCTCTCTCTCTCTCTCACTCCCCCCAATGTCTCTCTCTCTCTCTCTCTCCCCCCAGTGTTTCTCTCTCTCTCTCCCCAGTGTTTCTCTCTCACTCCCCCCAGTGATTCTCTTTCTCTCCCCCCAGTTCTTCTCTCTCTCCCCCCAGTTCTTCTCTCTCTCCCCCCAGTTCTTCTCTCTCTCTCCCCCCAGTGTTTCTCTCCATCTCCCCCAGTGTTTCTCTCTCTCCCACCCCAGTTTTTTTCTCTCTCTCCCCCAGTGTTTCTCTCTCTCTCCCCCAGTGTTCCTCGCTCTCTCCCCCCAGTGTTTCTCTCTCTCTCTCCCCAGTGTTTCTCTCTCTGTCTCTCTCTCTCCCCCAGTGTTTCTCTCTCTCTCTCTACCCCCAGTGTTTCTCTCTCTCTCCCCCAGTGTTTCTCTCTCTCTCCCCCAGTGTTCCTCGCTCTCTCCCCCCAGTGTTTCTCTCTCTCTCTCCCCAGTGTTTCTCTCTCTGTCTCTCTCTCTCCCCCAGTGTTTCTCTCTCTCTCTCTACCCCCAGTGTTTCTCTCTCTCTCCCCCAGTTTTTCTCTCTCTCTCCCCCAGTGTTTCTCTCTCTCCCACCCCAGTTTTTTTCTCTCTCTCCCCCAGTGTTTCTCTCTCTCTCCCCCAATGTTCCTCGCTTTCTCCCCCCAGTGTTTCTCTCTCTCTCTCCCCAGTGTTTCTCTCTCTGTCTCTCTCTCTCCCCCAGTGTTTCTCTCTCTCTCCCCCAGTGTTTCTCTCTCTCCCACCCCAGTTTTTTTCTCTCTCTCCCCCAGTGTTTCTCTCTCTCTCCCCCAGTGTTCCTCGCTCTCTCCCCCCAGTGTTTCTCTCTCTCTCTCCCCAGTGTTTCTCTCTCTGTCTCTCTCTCTCCCCCAGTGTTTCTCTCTCTCTCTCTACCCCCAGTGTTTCTCTCTCTCTCCCCCAGTGTTTCTCTCTCTCTCCCCCAGTTTTTCTCTCTCTCTCCCCCAGTGATTCTCTTTCTCTCCCCCAGTGTTTCTCTCTCTCACACCCAGTGTTTCTCCCTCTCTCCCCCAGTGTTTCTGTCTCTCTCCCCCAGTGTTTCTCCCTCTCTCCCCCAGTGTTTCTCTCTCTCTCCCCCAGTGTTTCTCCCTCTCTCCCCCAGTGTTTCTCTCTCTCTCCCCCAGTGTTTTTCTCTCTCTCCCCCAGTGTTTCTCTCCCCCCAGTGTTTCACTCTCTCTCCCCACCCAGTGTTTCTCTCTCTCTCCCCCCAATTTCTCTCTCTCTCACCCCAGTGTTTCCCTCTCTCTCCCCCCAGTGTTTCTCTCTCCCTCCCCCCAGTGTTTCTCTCTCCCTCCCCCCAGTGTTTCTCTCTCTCTCCCCCCAGTTTTTCTCTCTCTCTCCCCCCAATGTTTCTCTCTCTCTCTCTCTCTCCCCCCCAGTGTTTCTCTCTCTCTCCCCCAGAGTCTCTCTCTCTCTCTCCCTCCCCCCAGTGTTTCTCTCTCTCTTTCTCTCCCCCCAGTGTTTCTCTCTCTCTCTCCCGCCAGTGTTTCTCTCTCTCTCCCCCAGTGGTTCTGTCTCTCTCCCCCAGTGTTTCTCTCTCTCTCCCCCAGTGTTTCTCTCTCTCTCTCCCCCCCAGTGTTTCTCTCTCTCTCTCCCGCCAGTGTTTCTCTCTCTCTCCCCCAGTGGTTCTGTCTCTCTCCCCCAGTGTTTCTCTCTCTCTCCCCCAGTGTTTCTCTCTCTCTCTCCCCCCCAGTGTTTCTCTCTCTCTCCCCCAGTGTCTCTCTCTCTCTCTCTCTCACTCCCCCCAATGTTTCTCCCTCTCTCTCTCTCCCCCCAGTGTTTCTCTCTCTCTCCCCCAGTGTTTCTCTCTCTCTCCCCCAGTGTTTCTCTCTCTCTCTCCCCCCCAGTGTTTCTCTCTATCTCCCCCAGTGTCTCTCTCTCTCTCTCTCTCACTCCCCCCAATGTTTCTCTCTCTCTCTCTCTCCCCCCAGTGTTTCTCTCTCTCTCCCCCAGTGTTTCTCTCGCTCTCCCCCAGTGTTTCTCTCTCTCTCCCCCCAGTGTTTCTCTTTCTCTCTCCCCCCCAGTGTTTCTCTTTCTCTCTCTCCCCCCAGTGTTTCACTCTCTCTCCCCCTAGTTCTTCTCTCTCTCTCCCCCCAGTTCTTCTCTCTCTCCCCCCAGTTCTTCTCTCTCTCTCCCCCCAGTTCTTTTCTCTCTCTCTTCCCAGTGTTTCTCTGCCTCACTTCCCATTGTTTCTCTCTCACTCCCCCAGTGTTTCTCTCTCTCTCCCCAGTGTTTCTATCTCTCTCTCCCCCCAGTTTCTCTCTCTCTCTCCCTCTCTCTCCCCCAGTGTTTCGCTCTCTCCTCCCAGTGTTTCTCTCTCTCTCTCCCACCCCAGTCTTTCTCTCCCTCTCTACCGCCAGTGATTCTCTCTCTCTCTCTCCCCAGTGTTTCTCTCTCTCTACCCCCAGTGTTTCTCTCTCTCTCTCTCCCACCCCAGTGTTTCTCTCTCTCCCACCCCAGTATTTCTCTCTCTCTCCCCCCAGTGTTTCTCTCTCTCTCTCTCCCCAGTGTTTCTCTCTCTGTCTCTCTCTCTCCCCCAGTGTTTCTCTCTCTCTCCCCCAGTGTTTCTCTCTCTCTCCCCCAGTGTTTCTCCCTCTCTCCCCAGCGTTTCTCTCTCTCACCCCCAGTGTTTCTCTCTCTCTCCCCCAGTGTTTCTCTCTCTCCCACCCCAGTTTTTTTCTCTCTCTCCCCCAGTGTTTCTCTCTCTCTCCCCCAGTGTTTCTCTCTCTCTCCCCCAGTGTTCCTCGCTCTCTCCCCCCAGTGTTTCTCTCTCTCTCTCCCCAGTGTTTCTCTCTCTGTCTCTCTCTCTCCCCCAGTGTTTCTCTCTCTCTCTCTACCCCCAGTGTTTCTCTCTCTCTCCCCCAGTGTTTCTCTCTCTCTCCCCCAGTTTTTCTCTCTCTCTCCCCCAGTGATTCTCTTTCTCTCCCCCAGTGTTTCTCTCTCTCACACCCAGTGTTTCTCCCTCTCTCCCCCAGTGTTTCTCCCTCTCTCCTCCAGTGTTTCTCTCTCTCTCCCCCAGTGTTTTTCTCTCTCTCCCCCAGTGTTTCTCTCCCCCCAGTGTTTCTCTCTCTCTCCCCCCCCAGTGTTTCTCTCTCTCTCCCCCCAATTTCTCTCTCTCTCACCCCAGTGTTTCCCTCTCTCTCCCCCCAGTGTTTCTCTCTCCCTCCCCCCAGTGTTTCTCTCTCCCTCCCCCCAGTGTTTCTCTCTCTCTCCCCCCAGTTTTTCTCTCTCTCTCCCCCCAATGTTTCTCTCTCTCTCTCTCTCTCCCCCCCAGTGTTTCTCTCTCTCTCCCCCAGAGTCTCTCTCTCTCTCTCCCTCCCCCCAGTGTTTCTCTCTCTCTTTCTCTCCCCCCAGTGTTTCTCTCTCTCTCTCCCGCCAGTGTTTCTCTCTCTCTCCCCCAGTGTTTCTCTCTCTCTCCCCCAGTGGTTCTGTCTCTCTCCCCCAGTGTTTCTCTCTCTCTCCCCCAGTATTTCTCTCTCTCTCTCCCCCCCAGTGTTTCTCTCTCTCTCCCCCAGTGTCTCTCTCTCTCTCTCTCACTCCCCCCAATGTTTCTCTCTCTCTCTCTCTCCCCCCAGTGTTTCTCTCTCTCTCCCCCAGTGTTTCTCTCGCTCTCCGCCCCCCAGTGTTTCTCTCTCTCTCCCCCCAGTGTTTCTCTCTCTCTCCCCCAGTGTTTCTCTCTCTCTCCCCCAGTGTTTCTCTCTCTCTCCCCCCAGTGTTTCTCTTTCTCTCTCCCCCCCAGTGTTTCTCTTTCTCTCTCTCCCCCCAGTGTTTAACTCTCTCTCCCCCTAGTTCTTCTCTCTCTCTCCCCCCAGTTCTTCTCTCTCTCCCCCCAGTTCTTCTCTCTCTCTCACCCCAGTTCTTTTCTCTCTCTCTTCCCAGTGTTTCTCTGCCTCACTTCCCATTGTTTCTCTCTCACTCCCCCAGTGTTTCTCTCTCTCTCCCCAGTGTTTCTATCTCTCTCTCCCCCCAGTTTCTCTCTCTCTCTCCCTCTCTCTCCCCCAGTGTTTCGCTCTCTCCCCCCAGTGTTTCTCTCTCTCTCTCCCACCCCAGTCTTTCTCTCCCTCTCTACCGCCAGTGATTCTCTCTCTCTCTCTCCCCAGTGTTTCTCTCTCTCTACCCCCAGTGTTTCTCTCTCTCTCTCTCTCCCACCCCAGTGTTTCTCTCTCTCCCACCCCAGTATTTCTCTCTCTCTCCCCCCAGTGTTTCTCTCTCTCTCTCTCCCCAGTGTTTCTCTCTCTGTCTCTCTCTCTCCCCCAGTGTTTCTCTCTCTCTCCCCCAGTGTTTCTCTCTCTCTCCCCCAGTGTTTCTCCCTCTCTCCCCAGCGTTTCTCTCTCTCACCCCCAGTGTTTCTCTCTCTCTCCCCCAGTGTTTCTCTCTCTCAACCCCCAGTGTTTCCCTCTCTCGCTCTCTCCCACCACAGTGTTTCTCTCTCTCCCACCCCAGTGTTTTTCTATCTCCCCCCAGTGTTTCTCTCTCTCTCTCTCCCCAGTGTTTCTCTCTCTTTCTCTCTCTCTCCCCCAGTTTTTCTCTCTCTCTCCCCCAGTGTTTCTCTTTCTCTCCCCCAGTGTTTCTCTCTCTCTCCCCCAGTGTTTCTCTCTTTCTCCCCCAGTGTTTCTCTTTCTCTCGCTCAGTGTTTCTCTCTCTCTCTCCCCCCAGTGTTGCTCTCTCTCTCTTCCCCCCCCAGTGTTGCTCTCTCTCTCTCCCCGCAGTGTTGCTCTCTCTCTCTCTCCCCCAAGTGTTTCTCTCTCTCTCCCCACAGTGTTTCTCTCTCTCTCACCACAGTGTTTCTCTCTCTCTCCCCCTGTGTTTCTGTCTCTCTCTCTCCCACAGTGTTTCTCTCCCTCTCTTCCCATTGTTTCTCTCCCTCTCTTCCCAGTGTTTCTCTCTCTCTCTTCCCAGTGTTTCTCTCTCTCTCTTCCCAGTGTTTCTCTCTCTCTCTTCCCATCTTTCTCTCTCTGTCCCCCCAGTGTTTCTCTCGCTCTCTCTCTCTCCCCAGTGTTTCTCTCTCTCTCTCTCTCCGCCCAGTGTTTCTCTCTCTCCCCCAATTGTTTCTCTCTCTCCCCAGTGTTTCTCTCTCTCCCTCCCCCGATGTTTCTCTCTCTCTCTCCCCAGTGTTTCTATTTCTCCCCCAATGTTTCTCTCTCTCTCCGCCCCCCAGTGTTTCTCTCTCTCTCTCCCCCCAGTGTTTCTCTCTCTCCCTCAGTGTTTCTCTCTCTCTCCCCGCAGTGTTTCTCTCTCTCTCCCCCAGTGTTTCTCTCTCTCTCCCCCCAGTGTTTCTCTTTCTCTCTCCCCCCCAGTGTTTCTCTTTCTCTCTCTCCCCCCAGTGTTTCTCAATCTCTCTCCCCCAGTGTTTCACTCTTCCCCTCCTGTTTCTCTCTCTCTCCCCCCAGTGTTTCTCTCTCTCTCCCCCAGTGTGTATCTCTCTCTCGCCCAGTGTTTCTCCCTCTCTCCCCAGAGTTTCTCTCTCTCACCCCCAGTGTTTCTCTCTCTCTCCCCCAGTGTTTCTCTCTCTCCCACCCCAGTGTTTTTCTATCTCCCCCCAGTGTTTCTCTCTCTATCTCTCCCCAGTGTTTCTCTCTCTGTCTCTCTCTCTCCCCCAGTTTTTCTCTCTCTCTCCCCCAGTGTTTCTCTTTCTCTCCCCCAGTGTTTCTCTCTCTCTCCCCCAGTGTTTCTCTATTTCTCCCCCAGTGTTTCTCTTTCTCTCGCTCAGTGTTTCTCTCTCTCTCTCCCCCCAGTGTTGCTCTCTCTCTCTTCCCCCCCAGTGTTGCTCTCTCTCTCTCCCCGCAGTGTTGCTCTCTCTCTCTCTCTCCCAAGTGTTTCTCTCTCTCTCCCCACAGTGTTTCTCTCTCTCTCCCACAGTGTTTCTCTCTCTCTCACCCAGTGTTTCACTCTTCCCCTCGTGTTTCTCTCTCTCTCCCCACAGTTCTTCTCTCTCTCTCCCCCCAGTTCGTCTCTCTCTCTCCCCCCAGTTCTTCTCTCTCTCTCCCCCCAGTTCTTCTCTCTCTCTCCGCCCAGTTCTTCTCTCTCTCTCTCTTCCCAGTGTTTCTCTCCCTCTCTTCCCAGTGTTTCTCTCCCTCTCTTCCCAGTGTTTCTCTCCCTCTCTTCCCATTGTTTCTCTCTCTCTCTTCCAAGTGTTTCTCTCTCTCTCTTCCCAGTCTTTCTCTCTCTGTCCCCCCAGTGTTTCTCTCACTCTCTCTCTACCCCCCAGTGTTTCTCTCTCTCGCTCTCTCCGCCCAGTGTTTCTCTCTCCCCCCCCCCCAATGTTTCTCTCTCTCTCCCCAGTGTTTCTCTCTCTCTCTCTCCCACAGTGTTTCTCTCTCTCTCCCCCCCCCAGTGTTTCTCTCTCTCTCCCCCAGAGTTTCTCTCTCTCTCTCTACCCCCAGTGTTTCTCTCTCTCTCCCCCAGTGTTTCTCTCTCTCTCCCCGAGTTTTTCTCTCTCTCTCCCTCAGTGTTTCTCTTTCTCTCCCCCAGTGTTTCTCTCCCTCTCCCCCAGTGTTTCTCTCTCTCTCCCGCAGTGTTTTTCTCTCTCTCCCCCAGTGTTTCTCTCTCTCTCTCCCCAGTGTTTCTCTCTCTCTCTCCCCAGTGTTTCTCTCTCTCTCCCCCCAATTTCTCTCTCTCTCACCCCAGTGTTTCCCTCTCTCATCCCCCAGTGTTTCTCTCTCTCCCTCCCCCCAGTGTTTCTCTCTCTCTCTCTCTCTCTCTCTCCCCCCCAGTGTTTCTCTCTCTCCCTCCCCCCAGTGTCTCTCTCTCTCTCTCTCTCTCTCTCCCCCCAGTGTTTCTCTCTCTCTCCCCCAGTGGTTCTGTCTCTCCCCCCCAGTGTTTCTCTCTCCCTCCCCCAATGTTTCTATCTCTCTCCCCCCAGTGTTTCTCTCTCTCTCTCTCTCTCTCTCCCCCCAGTGTTTCTCTCTCTCTCTCCCCATTGTTTCTCTCTCTCTCCCCCCAGTGTTTCTCTTTCTCTCTCCCCCCCAGTGTTTCTCTCTCTCCCTCAGTGTTTCTCTCTCTCTCCCCGCAGTGTTTCTCTCTCTCTCCCCCAGTGTTTCTCTCTCTCTCCCCCCAGTGTTTCTCTTTCTCTCTCCCCCCCAGTGTTTCTCTTTCTCTCTCTCCCCCCAGTGTTTCACAATCTCTCTCCCCCAGAGTTTCACTCTCCCCCTCGTGTTTCTCTCTCTCTCCCCCCAGTGTTTCTCTCTCTCTCCCCCCAGTGTTTCTCTCTCTCTCCCCCCAGTTCTTTTCTCTCTCTCTCCCCCCAGTTCTTCTCTCTCTCCGCCCAGTTCTTCTCTCTCTCTCTCTTCCCAGTGTTTCTGTCCCTCTCTTCCCAGTGTTTCTCTCCCTCTCTTCCCATTGTTTCTCTCTCTCTCCCCCAGTGTTTCTCTCTCTCTCCCCCAGTGTTTCTCTTTCTCTCCCCCAGTGTTTCTCTCTCTCTCCCCCAGTGTTTCTCTCTTTCTCCCCCAGTGTTTCTCTTTCTCTCGCTCAGTGTTTCTCTCTCTCTCTCCCCCCAGTGTTGCTCTCTCTCTCTTCCCCCCCAGTGTTGCTCTCTCTCTCTCCCCGCAGTGTTGCTCTCTCTCTCTCTCCCCCAGTGTTTCTCTCTCTCTCCCCACAGTGTTTCTCTCTCTCTCCCCCAAGTGTTTCTCTCTCTCTCCCCACAGTGTTTCTCTCCCTCTCTTCCCATTGTTTCTCTCCCTCTCTTCCCAGTGTTTCTCTCTCTCTCTTCCCAGTGTTTCTCTCTCTCTCTTCCCAGTGTTTCCCTCTCTCTCTTCCCTGTGTTTCTCTCACTCTCTTCCCAGTCTTTCTCTCTCTGTCCCCCCAGTGTTTCTCTCGCTCTCTCCCCAGTGTTTCTCTCTCTCTCTCTCTCTCCGCCCAGTGTTTCTCTCTCTCCCCCAATTGTTTCTCTCTCTCCCCAGTGTTTCTCTCTCTCTCTCCCCCAGTGTTTCTCTCTCTCCCTCCCCCGATGTTTCTCTCTCTCTCTCCCCAGTGTTTCTATTTCTCCCCCAATGTTTCTCTCTCTCTCCGCCCCCCAGTGTTTCTCTCTCTCTCTCCCCCCAGTGTTTCTCTCTCTCCCTCAGTGTTTCTCTCTCTCTCCCCGCAGTGTTTCTCTCTCTCTCCCCCAGTGTTTCTCTCTCTCTCCCCCCAGTGTTTCTCTTTCTCTCTCCCCCCCAGTGTTTCTCTTTCTCTCTCTCCCCCCAGTGTTTCTCAATCTCTCTCCCCCAGTGTTTCACTCTTCCCCTCCTGTTTCTCTCTCTCTCCCCCCAGTGTTTCTCTCTCTCTCCCCCAGTGTGTATCTCTCTCTCGCCCAGTGTTTCTCCCTCTCTCCCCAGAGTTTCTCTCTCTCACCCCCAGTGTTTCTCTCTCTCTCCCCCAGTGTTTCTCTCTCTCCCACCCCAGTGTTTTTCTATCTCCCCCCAGTGTTTCTCTCTCTATCTCTCCCCAGTGTTTCTCTCTCTGTCTCTCTCTCTCCCCCAGTTTTTCTCTCTCTCTCCCCCAGTGTTTCTCTTTCTCTCCCCCAGTGTTTCTCTCTCTCTCCCCCAGTGTTTCTCTATTTCTCCCCCAGTGTTTCTCTTTCTCTCGCTCAGTGTTTCTCTCTCTCTCTCCCCCCAGTGTTGCTCTCTCTCTCTTCCCCCCCAGTGTTGCTCTCTCTCTCTCCCCGCAGTGTTGCTCTCTCTCTCTCTCTCCCAAGTGTTTCTCTCTCTCTCCCCACAGTGTTTCTCTCTCTCTCCCACAGTGTTTCTCTCTCTCTCACCCAGTGTTTCACTCTTCCCCTCGTGTTTCTCTCTCTCTCCCCACAGTTCTTCTCTCTCTCTCCCCCCAGTTCGTCTCTCTCTCTCCCCCCAGTTCTTCTCTCTCTCTCCCCCCAGTTCTTCTCTCTCTCTCCGCCCAGTTCTTCTCTCTCTCTCTCTTCCCAGTGTTTCTCTCCCTCTCTTCCCAGTGTTTCTCTCCCTCTCTTCCCAGTGTTTCTCTCCCTCTCTTCCCATTGTTTCTCTCTCTCTCTTCCAAGTGTTTCTCTCTCTCTCTTCCCAGTCTTTCTCTCTCTGTCCCCCCAGTGTTTCTCTCACTCTCTCTCTACCCCCCAGTGTTTCTCTCTCTCGCTCTCTCCGCCCAGTGTTTCTCTCTCCCCCCCCCCAATGTTTCTCTCTCTCTCCCCAGTGTTTCTCTCTCTCTCTCTCCCACAGTGTTTCTCTCTCTCTCCCCCCCCCCCAGTGTTTCTCTCTCTCTCCCCCAGAGTTTCTCTCTCTCTCTCTACCCCCAGTGTTTCTCTCTCTCTCCCCCAGTGTTTCTCTCTCTCTCCCCGAGTTTTTCTCTCTCTCTCCCTCAGTGTTTCTCTTTCTCTCCCCCAGTGTTTCTCTCCCTCTCCCCCAGTGTTTCTCTCTCTCTCCCGCAGTGTTTTTCTCTCTCTCCCCCAGTGTTTCTCTCTCTCTCTCCCCAGTGTTTCTCTCTCTCTCTCCCCAGTGTTTCTCTCTCTCTCCCCCCAATTTCTCTCTCTCTCACCCCAGTGTTTCCCTCTCTCATCCCCCAGTGTTTCTCTCTCTCCCTCCCCCCAGTGTTTCTCTCTCTCTCTCTCTCTCTCTCTCCCCCCCCAGTGTTTCTCTCTCTCCCTCCCCCCAGTGTCTCTCTCTCTCTCTCTCTCTCTCTCCCCCCAGTGTTTCTCTCTCTCTCCCCCAGTGGTTCTGTCTCTCCCCCCCAGTGTTTCTCTCTCCCTCCCCCAATGTTTCTATCTCTCTCCCCCCAGTGTTTCTCTCTCTCTCTCTCTCTCTCTCCCCCCAGTGTTTCTCTCTCTCTCTCCCCATTGTTTCTCTCTCTCTCCCCCCAGTGTTTCTCTTTCTCTCTCCCCCCCAGTGTTTCTCTCTCTCCCTCAGTGTTTCTCTCTCTCTCCCCGCAGTGTTTCTCTCTCTCTCCCCCAGTGTTTCTCTCTCTCTCCCCCCAGTGTTTCTCTTTCTCTCTCCCCCCCCAGTGTTTCTCTTTCTCTCTCTCCCCCCAGTGTTTCACAATCTCTCTCCCCCAGAGTTTCACTCTCCCCCTCGTGTTTCTCTC
The DNA here is from genome assembly GCF_035084215.1 of Heptranchias perlo. Taxonomy (NCBI): domain Eukaryota; kingdom Metazoa; phylum Chordata; class Chondrichthyes; order Hexanchiformes; family Hexanchidae; genus Heptranchias; species Heptranchias perlo. The sequence continues at coordinate 120,218 of NW_027139422.1, forward strand.
TCTCTCCCCCCAGTGTTTCTCTCTCTCTCCCCCCAGTGTTGCTCTCTCTCTCCCCCCAGTTCTTCTCTCTCTCTCTCCCCCCAGTTCTTCTCTCTCTCCGCCCAGTTCTTCTCTCTCTCTCTCTTCCCAGTGTTTCTCTCCCTCTCTTCCCAGTGTTTCTCTCCCTCTCTTCCCATTGTTTCTCTCTCTCTCCCCCAGTGTTTCTCTCTCTCTCCCCCAGTGTTTCTCTTTCTCTCCCCCAGTGTTTCTCTCTCTCTCCCCCAGTGTTTCTCTCTTTCTCCCCCAGTGTTTCTCTTTCTCTCGCTCAGTGTTTCTCTCTCTCTCTCCCCCCAGTGTTGCTCTCTCTCTCTTCCCCCCCAGTGTTGCTCTCTCTCTCTCCCCGCAGTGTTGCTCTCTCTCTCTCTCCCCCAGTGTTTCTCTCTCTCTCCCCACAGTGTTTCTCTCTCTCTCCCCCAAGTGTTTCTCTCTCTCTCCCCACAGTGTTTCTCTCCCTCTCTTCCCATTGTTTCTCTCCCTCTCTTCCCAGTGTTTCTCTCTCTCTCTTCCCAGTGTTTCTCTCTCTCTCTTCCCAGTGTTTCTCTCTCTCTCTTCCCTGTGTTTCTCTCACTCTCTTCCCAGTCTTTCTCTCTCTGTCCCCCCAGTGTTTCTCTCGCTCTCTCTCTCTCCCCAGTGTTTCTCTCTCTCTCTCTCTCTCCGCCCAGTGTTTCTCTCTCTCCCCCAATTGTTTCTCTCTCTCCCCAGTGTTTCTCTCTCTCTCTCCCCCAGTGTTTCTCTCTCTCCCTCCCCCGATGTTTCTCTCTCTCTCTCCCCAGTGTTTCTATTTCTCCCCCAATGTTTCTCTCTCTCTCCGCCCCCCAGTGTTTCTCTCTCTCTCTCCCCCCAGTGTTTCTCTCTCTCCCTCAGTGTTTCTCTCTCTCTCCCCGCAGTGTTTCTCTTTCTCTCCCCCAGTGTTTCTCTCTCTCTCCCCCCAGTGTTTCTCTTTCTCTCTCCCCCCCCAGTGTTTCTCTTTCTCTCTCTCCCCCCAGTGTTTCTCAATCTCTCTCCCCCAGAGTTTCACTCTTCCCCTCCTGTTTCTCTCTCTCTCCCCCCAGTGTTTCTCTCTCTCTCCCCCAGTGTGTATCTCTCTCTCGCCCAGTGTTTCTCCCTCTCTCCCCAGTGTTTCTCTCTCTCTCCCCCAGTGTTTCTCTCTCTCTCCCCCAGTGTTTCTCTCTCTCAACCCCCAGTGTTTCTCTCTCTCGCTCTCTCCCACCACAGTGTTTCTCTCTCTCCCACCCCAGTGTTTTTCTATCTCCCCCAGTGTTTCTCTCTCTCTCTCTCTCCCCAGTGTTTCTCTCTGTCTCTCTCTCTCCCCCAGGTTTTCTCTTTCTCTCCCCCAGTGTTTCTCTCTCTCTCCCCCAGTGTTTCTCTCTTTCTCCCCCAGTGTTTCTCTCTTTCTCCCCCAGTGTTTCTCTCTCTCTCTTCCCCCCAGTGTTGCTCTCTCTCTCTTCCCCCCCAGTGTTGCTCTCTCTCTCTCCCCGCAGTGTTGCTCTCTCTCTCTCTCCCCCAAGTGTTTCTCTCTCTCTCCCCCCAGTGTTGCTCTCTCTCTCTTCCCCCCCAGTGTTGCTCTCTCTCTCTCCCCGCAGTGTTGCTCTCTCTCTCTCTCCCCCAAGTGTTTCTCTCTCTCTCCCCACAGTGTTTCTCTCTCTCTCCCCCTGTGTTTCAGTCTCTCTCTCTCCCACAGTGTTTCTCTCCCTCTCTTCCCAGTGTTTCTCTCCCTCTCTTCCCAGTGTTTCTCTCTCTCTCTTCCCAGTGTTTCTCTCTCTCTCTTCCCAGTGTTTCTCTCTCTCTCTTCCCTGTGTTTCTCTCACTCTCTTCCCAGTCTTTCTCTCTCTGTCCCCCCAGTGTTTCTCTCGCTCTCTCTCTCTCCCCAGTGTTTCTCTCTCTCTCTCTCTCCGCCCAGTGTTTCTCTCTCTCCCCCAATTGTTTCTCTCTCTCCCCAGTGTTTCTCTCTCTCTCTCCCCCAGTGTTTCTCTCTCTCCCTCCCCCGATGTTTCTCTCTCTCTCTCCCCAGTGTTTCTATTTCTCCCCCAGTGTTTCTCTCTCTCTCTGCCCCCCAGTGTTTCTCTCTCTCTCTCCCCCCAGTGTTTCTCTCTCTCCCTCAGTGTTTCTCTCTCTCTCCCCGCAGTGTTTCTCTCTCTCTCCCCGCAGTGTTTCTCTCTCTCTCCCCCAGTGTTTCTCTCTCTCTCCCCCCAGTGTTTCTCTTTCTCTCTCCCCCCCCCAGTGTTTCTCTTTCTCTCTCTCCCCCCAGTGTTTCTCAATCTCTCTCCCCCAGAGTTTCACTCTCCCCCTCGTGTTTCTCTCTCTCTCCCCCCAGTGTTTCTCTCTCTCTCCCCCCAGTGTTTTTCTCTCCCTCCCCCCAGTTCTTCTCTCTCTCTCTCCCCCCAGTTCTTCTCTCTCTCCCCCCAGTTCTTTTCTCTCTCTCTTCCCAGTGTTTCTCTCCCTCTCTTCCCAGTGTTTCTCTCTCTCTCCCCCAGTGTTTCTCTCTCTCTCCCCCAGTGTTTATCTCTCTCTTTCCCCCCAGTTTCTCTCTCTCACTCTCTCTCCTCCAGTGTTTTGCTCTCTCCCCCCAGTGTTTCTCTCTCTCTCTCCCACCCCAGTCTTTCTCTCCCTCTCTACCGCCAGTGATTCTCTCTCTCTCCCCCCAGTGTTTCTCTCTCTCTACCCCCAGTGTTTCTCTCTCTCTCTCTCTCCCACCCCAGTGTTTCTCTCTCTCCCACCCCAGTGTTTCTAGCTCTCTCCCCCCAGTGTTTCTCTCTCTCTCTCCCCAGTGTTTCTCTCTCTGTCTCTCTCTCTCCCCCAGTGTTTCTCTCTCTCTCTCGCTACCCCCAGTGTTTCTCTCTCTCCCCCCCAGTGTTACTCTCTCTCTCCCCCAGTTTTTCTCTCTCTGTCCCCCAGTGTTTCTCCTTCTCTCCCCCAGTGTTTTCTCTCTCTCCCCCAGTGTTTCTCTCTTTCTGACCCAGTGTTTCTCTCTCTCTCGCCAAGTGTTTCTCCCTCTCTCCCCCAGAGTTTCTCTCTCTCACACCAGTGTTTCCCTCTCTCTCCCCCCAGTGTTTCTCTCCCTCTCCCCCCAGTGTTTCTCTCTCTCTCCCCACAGTGTTTCTCTCTCTCTCTCCCCAGTGTTTCTCTCTCTCTCTCTCTCCCCCCCAGTGTTTCTCTCTCTCTCCCCCAGTGTCTCACTCTCTCTCTCCCTCCCCCCAATGTTTCTCTCTATCTCTCCCCCCAGTGTCTCTCTCTCTCTCTCTCTCTCTCTCTCTCCCCCCAGTGTTTCTCTCTCTCTCTCCCCCCAGTGTTTCTCTCTCTCTCCCCCAGTGGTTCTGTCTCTCTTCCCCAGTGTTTCTCTCTCTCTCCCCCAGTGTTTCTCTCTCTCTCTCTCCCCCCAGTGTTTCCATCTCTCTCCCCCAGTGTCTCTCTCTCTCTCTCTCTCTCCCTCCCCCAATGTTTCTCGCACTCTCTCCCCCCAGTATTTCTCTCTCTCTCTCTCTCTCCCCCCAGTGTTTCTCTTTCTCTCTCCGCCCCCCCAGTGTTTCTCTCACTCTCTCTCCCCCAGTGTTTCACTCTCCCCCTTGTGTTTCTCTCTCTCTCCCCACAGTTCTTCTCTCTCTCTCCCCCCAGTTCTTTTCTCTCTCTCCCCCCAGTTCTTCTCTCTCTCTCCGCCCAGTTCTTCTCTCTCTCTCTCTTCCCAGTGTTTCTCTCCCTCTCTTCCCAGTGTTTCTCTCCCTCTCTTCCCAGTGTTTCTCTCCCTCTCTTCCCAGTGTTTCTCTCTCTCTCTTCCAAGTGTTTCTCTCTCTCTCTTCCCAGTCTTTCTCTCTCTCTGTCCCCCCAGTGTTTCTCTCGCTCTCTCTCTACCCCCCAGTGTTTCTCTCTCTCTCTCTCTCCGCCCAGTGTTTCTCTCTCCCCCCCCAATGTTTCTCTCTCTCTCCCCAGTGTTTCTCTCTCTCTCTCTCCCACAGTGTTTCTCTCTCTCCCCCCCCCCAGTGTTTCTCTCTCTCTCCCCCAGAGTTTCTCTCTCTCTCTCTACCCCCAGTGTTTCTCTCTCTCTCCCCCAGTGTATCTCTCTCTCCCCGAGTTTTTCTCTCTCTCTCCCCCAGTGTTTCTCTTTCTCTCCCCCAGTGTTTCTCTCCCTCTCCCCCAGTGTTTCTCTCTCTCTCCCACAGTGTTTTTCTCTCTCTCCCCCAGTGTTTCTCTCTCTCTCTCCCCAGTGTTTCTCTCTCTCTCCCCCCAGTGTTTCTCTCTCTCTCTCTCTCTCCCCCCCAGTGTTTCTCTCTCTCCCCCAGTGTCTCACTCTCTCTCTCTCTCCCTCCCCCCAATGTTTCTCTCTCTCCCTCCCCCCAGTGTTTCTCTCTCTCTCTCTCTCTCTCTCTCTCTCTCCCCCCAGTGTTTCTCTCTCTCCCCCAGTGGTTCTGTCTCTCTCCCCCAGTGTTTCTCTCTCTCTCCCCCAGTGTCTCTCTCTCTCTCTCCCTCCCCCAATGTTTCTCTCTCTCTCCCCCCAGTGTTTCTCTCTCTCTCTCTCTCTCTCTCTCTCCCCCCAGTGTTTCTCTCTCTCTCCCCCCATTGTTTCTCTCTCACTCCCCCCAGTGTTTCTCGTTCTCTCTCCGCCCCCCACCCCAGTGTTTCTCTTGCTCTCTCTCCCCCCAGTGTTTCTCTCTCTCTCCCCCCAGTGTTTCTCTCTCTCTCTCTCTCTCCCCCCCAGTGTTTCTCTCTCTCCCCCAGTGTCTCACTCTCTCTCTCTCTCCCTCCCCCCAATGTTTCTCTCTCTCCCTCCCCCCAGTGTTTCTCTCTCTCTCTCTCTCTCTCTCTCTCTCCCCCCAGTGTTTCTCTCTCTCTCCCCCAGTGGTTCTGTCTCTCTCCCCCAGTGTTTCTCTCTCTCTCCCCCAGTGTCTCTCTCTCTCTCTCCCTCCCCCAATGTTTCTCTCTCTCTCCCCCCAGTGTTTCTCTCTCTCTCTCTCTCTCTCTCTCTCCCCCCAGTGTTTCTCTCTCTCTCCCCCCATTGTTTCTCTCTCGCTCCCCCCAGTGTTTCTCTCTCTCTCCCCCCAGTTCTACTCTCTCTCTCCGCCCAGTTCTTCTCTCTCTCTCTCTTCCCAGTGTTTCTCTCCTTCTCTTCCCAGTGTTTCTCTCCCTCTCTTCCCAGTGTTTCTCTCCCTCTCTTCCCAGTGTTTCTCTCTCTCTCTTCCAAGTGTTTCTCTCTCTCTCTTCCCAGTCTTTCTCTCTCTGTCCCCCCAGTGTTTCTCTCGCTCTCTCTCTACCCCCCAGTGTTTCTCTCTCTCTCTCTCTCCGCCCAGTGTTTCTCTCTCCCCCCCCCCCAATGTTTCTCTCTCTCTCCCCAGTGTTTCTCTCTCTCTCTCCCACAGTGTTTCTCTCCCTCTCCCCCCAGTGTTTCTCTCTCTCTCCCCACAGTGTTTCTCTCTCTCTCTCCCCAGTGTTTCTCTCTCTCTCTCTCTCCCCCCCAGTGTTTCTCTCTCTCTCCCCCAGTGTCTCACTCTCTCTCTCCCTCCCCCCAATGTTTCTCTCTATCTCTCCCCCCAGTGTTTCTCTCTCTCTCTCTCTCTCTCTCTCCCCCCAGTGTTTCTCTCTCTCTCTCCCCCCAGTGTTTCTCTCTCTCTCCCCCAGTGGTTCTGTCTCTCTTCCCCAGTGTTTCTCTCTCTCTCCCCCAGTGTTTCTCTCTCTCTCTCTCCCCCCAGTGTTTCCATCTCTCTCCCCCAGTGTCTCTCTCTCTCTCTCTCTCCCTCCCCCAATGTTTCTCGCACTCTCTCCCCCCAGTATTTCTCTCTCTCTCTCTCTCTCTCTCCCCCCAGTGTTTCTCTCTCTCTCTCCCCAGTGTTTCTCTCTCACTCCCCCCCAGTGTTTCTCTTTCTCTCTCCGCCCCCCCAGTGTTTCTCTCACTCTCTCTCCCCCAGTGTTTCACTCTCCCCCTTGTGTTTCTCTCTCTCTCCCCACAGTTCTTCTCTCTCTCTCCCCCCAGTTCTTTTCTCTCTCTCCCCCCAGTTCTTCTCTCTCTCTCCGCCCAGTTCTTCTCTCTCTCTCTCTTCCCAGTGTTTCTCTCCCTCTCTTCCCAGTGTTTCTCTCCCTCTCTTCCCAGTGTTTCTCTCCCTCTCTTCCCAGTGTTTCTCTCTCTCTCTTCCAAGTGTTTCTCTCTCTCTCTTCCCAGTCTTTCTCTCTCTCTGTCCCCCCAGTGTTTCTCTCGCTCTCTCTCTACCCCCCAGTGTTTCTCTCTCTCTCTCTCTCCGCCCAGTGTTTCTCTCTCCCCCCCCAATGTTTCTCTCTCTCTCCCCAGTGTTTCTCTCTCTCTCTCTCCCACAGTGTTTCTCTCTCTCCCCCCCCCCAGTGTTTCTCTCTCTCTCCCCCAGAGTTTCTCTCTCTCTCTCTACCCCCAGTGTTTCTCTCTCTCTCCCCCAGTGTATCTCTCTCTCCCCGAGTTTTTCTCTCTCTCTCCCCCAGTGTTTCTCTTTCTCTCCCCCAGTGTTTCTCTCCCTCTCCCCCAGTGTTTCTCTCTCTCTCCCACAGTGTTTTTCTCTCTCTCCCCCAGTGTTTCTCTCTCTCTCTCCCCAGTGTTTCTCTCTCTCACTCCCCAGTGTTTCTCTCTCTCTCCCCCCAATTTTTCTCTCTCTCACCCCAGTGTTTCCCTCTCTCTCCCCCCAGTGTTTCTCTCTCTCTCCCCCCAGTGTTTCTCTCTCTCTCTCTCTCTCCCCCCCAGTGCTTCTCTCTCTCCCCCAGTGTCTCACTCTCTCTCTCTCTCCCTCCCCCCAATGTTTCTCTCTCTCCCTCCCCCCAGTGTTTCTCTCTCTCTCTCTCTCTCTCTCTCTCCCCCCAGTGTTTCTCTCTCTCTCCCCCAGTGGTTCTGTCTCTCTCCCCCAGTGTTTCTCTCTCTCTCCCCCAGTGTCTCTCTCTCTCTCTCCCTCCCCCAATGTTTCTCTCACTCTCCCCCCAGTGTTTCTCTCTCTCTTTCACTCTCTCTCTCTCCCCCCAGTGTTTCTCTCTCTCTCCCCCCATTGTTTCTCTCTCACTCCCCCCAGTGTTTCTCGTTCTCTCTCCGCCCCCCACCCCAGTGTTTCTCTTGCTCTCTCTCCCCCCAGTGTTTCTCTCTCTCTCCCCCCAGTGTTTCTCTCTCTCTCTCTCTCTCCCCCCCCAGTGTTTCTCTCTCTCCCCCAGTGTCTCACTCTCTCTCTCTCTCCCTCCCCCCAATGTTTCTCTCTCTCCCTCCCCCCAGTGTTTCTCTCTCTCTCTCTCTCTCTCTCCCCCCAGTGTTTCTCTCTCTCTCCCCCAGTGGTTCTGTCTCTCTCCCCCAGTGTTTCTCTCTCTCTCCCCCAGTGTCTCTCTCTCTCTCTCCCTCCCCCAATGTTTCTCTCTCTCTCCCCCCAGTGTTTCTCTCTCTCTCTCTCTCTCTCTCTCTCTCCCCCCAGTGTTTCTCTCTCTCTCCCCCCATTGTTTCTCTCTCGCTCCCCCCAGTGTTTCTCTCTCTCTCCCCCCAGTTCTACTCTCTCTCTCCGCCCAGTTCTTCTCTCTCTCTCTCTTCCCAGTGTTTCTCTCCTTCTCTTCCCAGTGTTTCTCTCCCTCTCTTCCCAGTGTTTCTCTCCCTCTCTTCCCAGTGTTTCTCTCTCTCTCTTCCAAGTGTTTCTCTCTCTCTCTTCCCAGTCTTTCTCTCTCTGTCCCCCCAGTGTTTCTCTCGCTCTCTCTCTACCCCCCAGTGTTTCTCTCTCTCTCTCTCTCCGCCCAGTGTTTCTCTCTCCCCCCCCCCAATGTTTCTCTCTCTCTCCCCAGTGTTTCTCTCTCTCTCTCTCCCACAGTGTTTCTCTCTCTCTCCCCCCCAGTGTTTCTCTCTCTCTCCCCCAGAGTTTCTCTCTCTCTCTCTACCCCCAGTGTTTCTCTCTCTCTCCCCCAGTGTTTCACTCTCTCTCCCCAGTTTTTCTCTCCCTCTCCCCCAGTGTTTCTCTCTCTCTCCCGCAGTGTTTTTCTCTCTCTCCCCCAGTGTTTCTCTCTCTCTCTCCCCGAGTTTTTCTCTCTCTCTCCCCCAGTGTTTCTCTTTCTCTCCCCCAGTGTTTCTCTCCCTCTCCCCCAGTGTTTCCCTCTCTCTCCCCCCAGTGTTTCTCTCTATCTCCCCCCAGTGTTTCTCTCTCTCTCTCTCTCTCTCTCCCCGCCAGTGTTTCTCTCTCTCCCCCAGTGTCTCACTCTCTCTCTCTCTCCCTCCCCCCAATGTTTCTCTCTCTCCCTCCCCCCAGTGTTTCTCTCTCTCTCTCTCTCTCTCTCTCTCTCTCCCCCAGTGTCTCTCTCTCTCTCTCCCTCCCCCAATGTTTCTCTCTCACTCCCCCCAGTGTTTCTCGTTCTCTCTCCGCCCCCCCACCCCAGTGTTTCTCTTGCTCTCTCTCCCCCCAGTGTTTCTCACTCTCTCTCCCCCAGTGTTTCACTCTTCCCCTCGTGTTTCTCTCTCTCCCCCCAGTGTTTCTCTCTCTCTCCCCCCAGTGTTTCTCTCTCTCTCCCCCCAGTGTTTCTCTCTCTCTCCCCACAGTTCTTCTCTCTCTCCCCCCAGTTCTTCTCTCTCTCTCTCCCCCCAGTTCTTCTCTCTCTCTCCCCCCAGTTCATCTCTCTCTCTCTCTTCCCAGTTTTTCTCTCCCTCTCTTCCCATTGTTTCTCTCCCTCTCTTCCCAGTGTTTCTCTCCCTCTCTTCCCAGTGTTTCTCTCTCTCTCTTCCCAGTGTTTCTCTCTCTCTCTTCCCAGTCTTTCTCTCTCCGTCCCCCCAGTGTTTCTCTCGCTCTCTCTCTTCCCCCCAATGTTTCTCTCTCTCTCTCTCTCTCTGCCCAGTGTTTCTCTCTCTCCCCCCAATGTTTCTCTCTCTCTCCCCAGTGTTTCTCTCTCTCTCTCCCCCAGTGTTTCTCTCTCTCTCCCCAGTGCTTCTCTCTCTCTCCCCCAGTGTTTCTCTCTCTCTCCGCCCCCCAGTGTTTCTCTCTCTCTCTCCCCCCAGTGTTTCTCTCTCTCTCCCCACTGTACTTCTCTCTCTCTCCCCCCAGTTCTTCTCTCTCTCTCCCCCCAGTTCTTCTCTCTCTCTCCGCCCAGTTCTTCTCTCTCTCTCTCTCTTCCCAGTGTTTCTCTCCCTCTCTTCCCAGTGTTTCTCTCCCTCTCTTCCCAGTGTTTCTCTCCCTCTCTTCCCAGTGTTTCTCTCTCTCTCTTCCCAGTGTTTCTCTCTCTCTCTTCCCAGTCTTTCTCTCTCTGTCCCCCCAGTGTTTCTCTCTCTCTCTCTCTCCGCCCAGTGTTTCTCTCCCCCCCCCCAATGTTTCTCTCTCTCTCCCCAGTGTTTCTCTCTCTCTCTCTCCCACAGTGTTTCTCTCTCTCTCCCCCCAGTGTTTCTCTCTCTCTCCCCCAGTGTTTCTCTCTCTCTCCCCCAGTGTTTCTCTCTCTCTCCCCAGTGTTTCTCTCTCTCTCCCCAGTGTTTCTCTCTCTCTCCCCCAGTGTTTCTCTCTCTCTCTCTCTCCGCCCAGTGTTTCTCTCCCCCCCCCCAATGTTTCTCTCTCTCCCCCCAGTGTTTCTCTCTCTCTCTCTCCCCCCCCCAGTGTTTCTCTCTCTCCCCCAGTGTCTCACTCTCTCTCTCTCTCCCTCCCCCCAATGTTTCTCTCTCTCTCCCCCCAGTGTTTCTCTCTCTCTCCCCCAGTGGTTCTGTCTCTCTCCCCCAGTGATTCTCTCTCTCCCCCAGTGTTTCTCTCTCTCTCTCCCCCCCAGTATTTATCTCTCTCTCCCCCAGTGTCTCTCTCTCTCTCTCTCTCCCTCCCCCCAATGTCTCTCTCTCTCTCTCCCCCCAGTGTTTCTCTCTCTCTCTCTCTCTCTCCCCCCAGTGTTTCTCTCTCTCAATCCCCAGTGTTTCTCTCTCACTCCCCCCAGTGTTTCTCTCTCTCTCTCCCTCTCCCAATGTTTCTCTCTCTCTCTCTCCCCAGTGTTTCTCTCTCTCTCTCTCTCTCTCTCTCCCCCCAGTGTCTCTCTCTCTCTCTCTCTCTCTCCCCCCAGTGTTTCTCTCTCTCAATCCCCAGTGTTTCTCTCTCACTCCCCCCAGTGTTTCTCTCTCTCTCTCCCTCTCCCATTGTTTCTCTCTTACTCCCCCCAGTGTTTCTCTTTCTTTCTCCGCCCCCCCACCCCAGTGTTTCTCTTTCTCTCTCTCCCCCCAGTGTTTCTCACTCTCTCTCCCCCAGTGTTTCACTCTTCCCCTCCTGTTTCTCTCTCTCTCCCCCCAGTGTTTCTCTCTCTCCCCCACAGTTCTTCTCTCTCTCCCCCCAGTTCTTCTCTCTCTCTCCCCCCAGTTCTTCTCTCTCTCTCCCCCCAGTTCATCTCTCTCTCTCTCTTCCCAGTGTTTCTCTCCCTCTCTTCCCAGTGTTTCTCTCCCTCTCTTCCCAGTGTTTCTCTCCCTCTCTTCCCAGTGTTTCTCTCTCTCTCTTCCCAATGTTTCTCTCTCTCTCTTCCCAGTCTTTCTCTCTCCGTCCCCCCAGTGTTTCTCTCACTCTCTCTCTTCCCCCCTGTGTTTCTCTCTCTCTCTCTCTCTCTCCGCCCAGTGTTTCTCTCTCTCCCACCAATGTTTCTCTCTCTCTCCCCAGTGTTTCTCTCTCTCTCTCCCCCAGTGTTTCTCTCTCTCTCCCCAGTGTTTCTCTCTCTCTCCCCCAGTGTTTCTCTCTCTCTCCGCCCCCAGTGTTTCTCTCTCTCTCTCCCCCCAGTGTTTCTCTCTCTCTCCCCCAGTGTTTCTCTCTCTCTCCCCCAGTGTTTCTCTCTCTCTCCCCCCAGTGTTTCTCTTTCTCTCTCCCCCCCAGTGTTTCTCTTTCTCTCTCTCCCCCCAGTGTTTCTCTCTCGCTCCCCCCAGTGTTTCTCTCTCTCTCCCCCCAGTTCTTCTCTCTCTCTCCCACCAGTTCTTCTCTCTCTCCCCCCAGTTCTTCTCTCTCTTTCCCCCCAGTTCTTTTCTCTCTCTCTTCCCAGTGTTTCTCTCCCTCTCTTCCCATTGTTTCTCTCTCTCTCCCCCAGTGTTTCTCTCTCTCTCTCCCCAGTGTTTCTCTCTCTCTCTCCCCCCAGTTTCTCTCTCTCTCTCCCTCTCTCTCCCCCAGTGTTTCGCTCTCTCCCCCCAGTGTTTCTCACTCTCTCTCCCACCCCAGTCTTTCTCTCCCTCTCTACCGCCAGTGATTCTCTCTCTCTCCCCAGTGTTTCTCTCTCTACCCCCAGTGTTTCTCTCTCTCTCTCTCCTACCCCAGTGTTTCTCACTCTCTCCCCCCAGTGTTTCTCTCTCTCTCTCCCCTGCGTTTCTCTCTCTGTCTCTCTCTCCCCCAGTGTTTCTCTCTCTCTCCCCCAGTGTTTCTCTCTCTCCCACCCCAGTGTTTATCTCTCTCTCCCCCAGTGTTTCTCTCTCTCTCCCCCAGTGTTTCTCTCTCTCTCCCCCAGTGTTTCTCTCTCTCTCCCCCAGTGTTTCTCTCTCTCTCCCCCAGTTTTTCTCTCTCTCTCCCCCAGTGTTTCTCTCTCTCTCCCCCAGTGTTTCTCTCTCTCTCCCCCAGTGTTTCTCTCTCTCTCTCTCCCCCCATTGTATCCCTTTCTCTCCCCCCAGTGTTTCCCTCTCTCTCCCCCCAGTGTTTCTCTCTCTCTCTCCCCCCAGTGTTTCTCTCTCTCTCCCCCAGTGTCTCTCTCTCTCTCTCCCTCCCCCCAATGTATCTCTCTCTCTCTCGCCCAAGTGTTTCTCTCTCTCTCTCTCTCTCCCCCCAGTGTGTGTCTCTCTCTCTCCCCCCAGTGTGTGTCTCTCTCTCTCCCCCCAGTGTTTCTCTCTCTCTCCCCCAGTGGTTCTGTCTCTCTCCGCCAGTGTTTCTCTCTCTCTCCCCCATTGTTTCTCTCTCTCTCTCCCCCCACTGTTTCTCTCTCTCTCCCCCAGTGTTTCTCCCTGTCTCACCCCAGTGTTTCTCTCTCTCTCCCCCCAGTGTTTCTCTCCCTCTCTCTCTCTCCCCCCAAGGTTTCTCTCTCTCTCCCCCCAGTGTCTCTCTCTCTCTCTCCCTCACCCAGTGTTTCTCTCTCTCTCTCCCCCCAGTGTTTCTCTCTCTCCCCCAGTGTTTCTCTCTCTCTCCCCCAGTGATTCTCTTTCTCTCTCTCCCCCCAGTGTTTCTCTCTCTCTCCCCCCCCCCAGTGTTTCTCTCTCTCCCCCAGTGTCTCACTCTCTCTCTCTCTCCCTCCCCCCAATGTTTCTCTCTCTCTCTCCCCCCAGTGTTTCTCTCTCTCTCCCCCAGTGGTTCTGTCTCTCTCCCCCAGTGATTCTCTCTCTCCCCCAGTGTTTTTCTCTCTCTCTCTCCCCCCCAGTATTTATCTCTCTCTCCCCCAGTGTCTCTCTCTCTCTCTCTCTCCCTCCCCCCAATGTTTCTCTCTCTCTCTCCCCCCAGTGTTTCTCTCTCTCTCTCCCCCCAGTGTTTCTCTCTCTCAATCCCCAGTGTTTCTCTCTCTCTCCCCCAGTGTTTCTCTCTCTCTCCGCCCCCCAGTGTTTCTCTCTCTCTCTCCCCCCAGTGTTTCTCTCTCTCTCCCCCAGTGTTTCTCTCTCTCTCCCCCAGTGTTTCTCTCTCTCTCCACCCAGTTCTTCTCTCTCTCTCCCGCCAGTTCTTCTCTCTCTCCCCCCAGTTCTTCTCTCTCTCTCCCCCCAGTTCTTTTCTCTTTCTCTCCCCAGTGTTTCTCTCTCTCTCCCCCAGTGTTTCTCTCTCTCTCCGCCCCCCAGTGTTTCTCTCTCTCTCCCCAGTGTTTCTCTCTCTCTCTCCCCCCAGTTTCTCTCTCTCTCTCCCTCTCTCTCCCCCAGTGTTTCGCTCTCTCCCCCCAGTGTTTCTCACTCTCTCTCCCAACCCAGTCTTTCTCTCCCTCTCTACCGCCAGTGATTCTCTCTCTCTCCCCAGTGTTTCTCTCTCTACCCCCAGTGTTTCTCTCTCTCTCTCTCCTACCCCAGTGTTTCTCACTCTCTCCCCCCAGTGTTTCTCTCTCTCTCTCCCCTGCGTTTCTCTCTCTGTCTCTCTCTCCCCCAGTGTTTCTCTCTCTCTCCCCCAGTGTTTCTCTCTCTCCCACCCCAGTTTTTCTCTCTCTCTCCCCCAGTGTTTCTCTCTCTCTCCCCCAGTGTTTATCTCTCTCTCCCCCAGTGTTTCTCTCTCTCTCCCCCAGTGTTTCTCTCTCTCTCCCCCAGTGTTTCTCTCTCTCTCCCCCAGTTTTTCTCTCTCTCTCCCCCAGTGTTTCTCTCTCTCTCCCCCAGTGTTTCTCTCTCTCTCCCCCAGTGTTTCTCTCTCTCTCTCTCCCCCCATTGTATCCCTTTCTCTCCCCCCAGTGTTTCCCTCTCTCTCCCCCCAGTGTTTCTCTCTCTCTCTCCCCCCAGTGTTTCTCTCTCTCTCCCCCAGTGTTTCTCTCTCTCTCCCCCAGTGTTTCTCTCTCTCTCCCCCATTGTTTCTCTCTCTCTCTCCCCCCACTGTTTCTCTCTCTCTCCCCCAGTGTTTCTCCCTGTCTCACCCCAGTGTTTCTCTCTCTCTCCCCCCAGTGTTTCTCTCCCTCTCTCTCTCTCCCCCCAAGGTTTCTCTCTCTCTCCACCCAGTGTTTCTCTCTCTCTCCCCCAGTGTTTCTCTCTCTCTCCCCCAGTGTTTCTCTCTCTCTCCCCCAGTGATTCTCTTTCTCTCTCTCCCCCCAGTGTTTCACTCTCTCTCTCTCTCCCCCCCCCCAGTGTTTCTCTCTCTCCCCCAGTGTCTCACTCTCTCTCTCTCTCCCTCCCCCCAATGTTTCTCTCTCTGTCTCCCCCCAGTGTTTCTCTCTCTCTCCCCCAGTGGTTCTGTCTCTCTCCCCCAGTGATTCTCTCTCTCCCTCAGTGTTTCTCTCTCTCTCTCCCCCCCAGTATTTATCTCTCTCTCCCCCAGTGTCTCTCTCTCTCTCTCTCCCTCCCCCCAATGTTTCTCTCTCTCTCTCCCCCCAGTGTTTCTCTCTCTCTCTCTCTCTCTCCCCCCAGTGTTTCTCTCTCTCAATCCCCAGTGTTTCTCTCTCACTCCCCCCAGTGTTTCTCTCTCTCTCTCCCTCTCCCAATGTTTCTCTCTCTCTCTCTCCCCAGTGTTTCTCTCTCTCTCTCTCTCTCTCTCTCTCCCCCCAGTGTTTCTCTCTCTCTCTCCCCATTGTTTCTCTCTTACTCCCCCCAGTGTTTCTCTTTCTTTCTCCGCCCCCCCACCCCAGTGATTCTCTTGCTCTCTCTCCCCCCAGTGTTTCTCACTCTCTCTCCCCCAGTGTTTCACTCTTCCCCTCCTGTTTCTCTCTCTCTCCCCCCAGTGTTTCTCTCTCTCTCCCCCCAGTGTTTCTCTCTCTCCACCACAGTTCTTCTCTCTCTCCCCCCAGTTCTTCTCTCTCTCTCCCCCCAGTTCTTCTCTCTCTCTCTCCCCAGTTCATCTCTCTCTCTCTCTTCCCAGTGTTTCTCTCCCTCTCTTCCCAGTGTTTCTCTCTCTCTCTCCCCAGTGTTTCTCTCTCTCTCCCCAGTGTTTCTCTCTCTCTCCCCCAGTGTTTCTCTCTCTCTCCGCCCCCCAGTGTTTCTCTCTCTCTCTCCCCCCAGTGTTTCTCTCTCTCTCCCCCAGTGTGTCTCTCTCTCTCCCCCAGTGTTTCTCTCTCTCTCCCCCCAGTGTTTCTCTTTCTCTCTCCCCCCCAGTGTTTCTCTTTCTCTCTCTCCCCCCAGTGTTTCTCCCTCGCTCCCCCCAGTGTTTCTCTCTCTCTCCCCCCAGTTCTTCTCTCTCTCTCCCGCCAGTTCTTCTCTCTCTCCCCCCAGTTCTTCTCTCTCTCTCCCCCCAGTTCTTTTCTCTCTCTCTTCCCAGTGTTTCTCTCCCTCTCTTCCCATTGTTTCTCTCTCTCTCCCCCAGTGTTTCTCTCTCTCTCCCCAGTGTTTCTCTCTCTCTCTCTCCCCCCAGTTTCTCTCTCTCTCTCCCTCTCTCTCCCCCAGTGTTTCGCTCTCTCCCCCCAGTGTTTCTCACTCTCTCTCCCACCCCAGTCTTTCTCTCCCTCTCAACCGCCAGTGATTCTCTCTCTCTCCCCAGTGTTTCTCTCTCTACCCCCAGTGTTTCTCTCTCTCTCTCTCCTACCCCAGTGTTTCTCACTCTCTCCCCCCAGTGTTTCTCTCTCTCTCTCCCCTGCGTGTCTCTCTCTCCCCCAGTGTTTCTCTCTCTCTCCCCCAGTGTTTCTCTCTCTCCCACCCCAGTTTTTCTCTCTCTCTCCCCCAGTGTTTCTCTCTCTCCCCCCAGTGTTTCTCTCTCTCTCTCCCCATTGTTTCTCTCTTACTCCCCCCAGTGTTTCTCTTTCTTTCTCCGCCCCCCCACCCCAGTGATTCTCTTGCTCTCTCTCCCCCCAGTGTTTCTCACTCTCTCTCCCCCAGTGTTTCACTCTTCCCCTCCTGTTTCTCTCTCTCTCCCCCCAGTGTTTCTCTCTCTCTCCCCCCAGTGTTTCTCTCTCTCCCCCACAGTTCTTCTCTCTCTCCCCCCAGTTCTTCTCTCTCTCTCCCCCCAGTTCTTCTCTCTCTCTCCCCCCAGTTCATCTCTCTCTCTCTCTTCCCAGTGTTTCTCTCCCTCTCTTCCCAGTGTTTCTCTCCCTCTCTTCCCAGTGTTTCTCTCCCTCTCTTCCCAGTGTTTCTCTCTCTCTCTCCCCAGTGTTTCTCTCTCTCTCCCCAGTGTTTCTCTCTCTCTCCCCAGTGTTTCTCTCTCTCTCCCCCAGTGTTTCTCTCTCTCTCCGCCCCCCAGTGTTTCTCTCTCTCTCTCCCCCCAGTGTTTCTCTCTCTCTCCCCCAGTGTTTCTCTCTCTCTCCCCCAGTGTTTCTCTCTCTCTCCCCCCAGTGTTTCTCTTTCTCTCTCCCCCCCAGTGTTTCTCTTTCTCTCTCTCCCCCCAGTGTTTCTCTCTCGCTCCCCCCAGTGTTTCTCTCTCTCTCCCCCCAGTTCTTCTCTCTCTCTCCCGCCAGTTCTTCTCTCTCTCCCCCCAGTTCTTCTCTCTCTCTCCCCCCAGTTCTTTTCTCTCTCTCTTCCCAGAGTTTCTCTCCCTCTCTTCCCATTGTTTCTCTCTCTCTCCCCCAGTGTTTCTCTCTCTCTCCCCAGTGTTTCTCTCTCTCTCTCCCCCCAGTTTCTCTCTCTCTCTCCCTCTCTCTCCCCCAGTGTTTCGCTCTCTCCCCCCAGTCTTTCTCTCCCTCTCAACCGCCAGTGATTCTCTCTCTCTCCCCAGTGTTTCTCACTCTCTACCCCCAGTGTTTCTCTCTCTCTCTCCCCTGCGTGTCTCTCTCTCCCCCAGTGTTTCTCTCTCTCTCCCCCAGTGTTTCTCTCTCTCCCACCCCAGTTTTTCTCTCTCTCTCCCCCAGTGTTTCTCTCTCTCTCCCCCAGTGTTTATCTCTCTCTCCCCCAGTGTTTCTCTCTCTCTCCCCAGTGTTTCTCTCTCTCTCCCTCCAGTGTTCCTCTCTCTCTCCCCCCAGTTCTTCTCTCTCTCTCTCCCCAGTTCTTCTCTCTCTCTCCCTCCAGTTCTTTTCTCTCTCTCTTCCCAGTGTTTCTCTCCCTCTCTTCCCAGTGTTTCTCTCTCTCTCCCCCAGTGTTTCTGTCTCTCCCCCCAGTGTTTCTCTCTCTGTCTCCCTCTCTCCCCCAGTGTTTCTCTCTCTCTCCCCCAGTTATTCTCTCTCTCTCCCCCTAGTTCTTCTCTCTCTCTCCCCCCAGTTCTTCTCTCTCTCTCTTCAAAGTGTTTCTCTCCCTCTCTTCCCAGTGTTTCTCTCCCTCTCTTCCAGTGTTTCTCTCACTCTCTTTCCAGTGTTTCTCTCTCTCTTCCCAGTGTTTCTCTCTCTCTCTTCCCAGTGTTTCTCTCTCTCTCTTCCCAGTGTTTCTCTCTCTCTCTTCCCAGTCTTTCTCTCTCTGTCCCCCCAGTGTTTCTCTCGCTCTCTCTCTCCCCCCAGTGTTTCTCTCTCTCCCCCCAGTGTTTCTCTCTCGCTCTCTCTCCCCCCAGTGTTTCTCTCTCTCTCTCCCCCAGTGTTTCGCTCTCTCCCCCCAGTGTTTCTCTTTCTCTCTCCCCCCCACACAGTGTTTCTCTTTCTCTCTCTCCCCCCAGTGTTTCTCACTCTCTCTCCCCCAGTGTTTCACTCTCCCCCTCGTGTTTCTCTCTCTCTCCCCCAGTGTCTCTCTCTCTCTCTCTCTCTCTCCCCCCAGTGTTTGTCTCTCTCTCTCCCCCCAGTGTTTCTCTCTCTCTCCCCCAGTGGTTCTGTCTCTCTCCCCCAGTGTTTCTCTCTCTCTCTCCCCCAGTGTTTCTCTCTCTCTCCCCCCCCCCCAGTGTTTCTCTCTCTCTCCCCCAGTGTCTCTCTCTCTCTCTCTCTCCCTCCCCCAATGTTTCTCTCTCTCTCTCTCCCCCCAGTGTTTCTCTCTCTCTCCCCCCAGTGTTTCTCTCTCTCTCCCCCCATTGTTTCTCTCTCTCTCCCCCCAGTGTTTCTCTTTCTCTCTCCGCCCCCCCACCCCAGTGTTTCTCTTGCTCTCTCTCCCCCCAGTGTTTCTCACTCTCTCTCCCCCAGTGTTTCACTCTTCCCCTCCTGTTTCTCTCTCTCTCCCCCCAGTGTTTCTCTCCCTCTCCCCCCAGTGTTACTCTCTCTCTCCCCCCAGTTCTTCTCTCTCTCTCCCCCCAGTTCTTCTCTCTCTCTCCCCCCAGTTCTTCTCTCTCTCTCCCCCCAGTTCATCTCTCTCTCTCTCTTCCCAGTGTTTCTCTCCCTCTCTTCCCATTGTTTCTCTCCCTCTCTTCCCAGTGTTTCTCTCCCTCTCTTCCCAGTGTTTCTCTCTCTCTCTTCCCAGTGTTTCTCTCTCTCTCTTCACAGTCTTTCTCTCTCCGTCCCCCCAGTGTTTCTCTCGCTCTCTCTCTTCCCCCCAGTGTTTCTCTCTCTCTCTCTCTGCCCAGTGTTTCTCTCTCACCCCCCAATGTTTCTCTCTCTCTCCCCAGTGTTTCTCTCTCTCTCTCCCCCAGTGTTTCTCTCTCTCTCCCCAGTGTTTCTCTCTCTCTCCGCCCCCCAGTGTTTCTCTCTCTCTCCCCCAGTGTCTCTCTCTCTCTCTCTCCCTCCCCCCAATGTATCTCTCTCTCTCTCGCCCAAGTGTTTCTCTCTCTCTCTCTCTCTCTCTCTCCCCCCAGTGTGTGTCTCTCCCTCTCCCCCCAGTGTTTCTCTCTCTCTCCCCCAGTGGTTCTGTCTCTCTCCGCCAGTGTTTCTCTCTCTCTCCCCCATTGTTTCTCTCTCTCGCTCCCCCCACTGTTTCTCTCTCTCTCCCCCAGTGTTTCTCCCTGTCTCACCCCAGTGTTTCTCTCTCTCTCCCCCCAGTGTTTCTCTCCCTCTCTCTCTCTCCCCCCAAGGTTTCTCTCTCTCTCCCCCCCAGTGTCTCTCTCTCTCTCTCCCTCACCCAGTGTTTCTCTCTCTCCCCAAGTGTTTCTCTCTCTCTCCCCCAGTGATTCTCTTTCTCTCTCTCCCCCCAGTGTTTCTCTCTCTCTCTCTCTCCCCCCCCCAGTGTTTCTCTCTCTCCCCAGTGTTTCTCTCTCTCTCTCTCCCTCCCCCCAATGTTTCTCTCTCTCTCTCCCCCCAGTGTTTCTCTCTCTCTCCCCCAGTGGTTCTGTCTCTCTCCCCCAGTGATTCTCTCTCTCCCCCAGTGTTTCTTTCTCTCTCTCCCCCCCAGTATTTATCTCTCTCTCCCCCAGTGTCTCTCTCTCTCTCTCTCTCTCCCTCCCCCCAATGTTTCTCTCTCTCTCTCCCCCCAGTGTTTCTCTCTCTCTCTCCCGCCAGTGTTTCTCTCTCTCAATCCCCAGTGTTTCTCTCTCACTCCCCCCAGTGTTTCTCTCTCTCTCTCCCTCTCCCAATGTTTCTCTCTCTCTCTCTCTCCCCAGTGTTTCTCTCTCTCTCTCTCTCTCCCCCCCCAGTGTTTCTCTCTCTCTCTCCCCATTGTTTCTCTCTTACTCCCCCCAGTGTTTCTCTTTCTTTCTCCGCCCCCCCACCCCAGTGATTCTCTTGCTCTCTCTCCCCCCAGTGTTTCTCACTCTCTCTCCCCCAGTGTTTCACTCTTCCCCTCCTGTTTCTCTCTCTCTCCCCCCAGTGTTTCTCTCTCTCTCCCCCACAGTTCTTCTCTCTCTCCCCCCAGTTCTTCTCTCTCTCTCCCCCCAGTTCTTCTCTCTCTCTCCCCCCAGTTCATCTCTCTCTCTCTCTTCCCAGTGTTTCTCTCCCTCTCTTCCCAGTGTTTCTCTCCCTCTCTTCCCAGTGTTTCTCTCCCTCTCTTCCCAGTGTTTCTCTCCCTCTCTTCCCAGTGTTTCTCTCCCTCTCTTCCCAGTGTTTCTCTCTCTCTCTTCCCAGTGTTTCTCTCTCTCTCTTCCCAGTCTTTCTCTCTCCGTCCCCCCAGTGTTTTTCTCGCTCTCTCTCTTCCCCCCTGTGTTTCTCTCTCTCTCTCTCTCTCTCCGCCCAGTGTTTCTCGCTCTCCCACCAATGTTTCTCTCTCTCTCCCCAGTGTTTCTCTCTCTCTCTCCCCCAGTGTTTCTCTCTCTCTCCCCAGTGTTTCTCTCTCTCTCCCCCAGTGTTTCTCTCTCTCTCCGCCCCCCAGTGTTTCTCTCTCTCTCCCCCAGTGTTTCTCTCTCTCTCCCCCAGTGTTTCTCTCTCTCTCCCCCCAGTGTTTCTCTTTCTCTCTCCCCCCCAGTGTTTCTCTTTCTCTCTCTCCCCCCAGTGTTTCTCTCTCTCTCCCCCAGTGGTTCTGTCTCTCTCCGCCAGTGTTTCTCTCTCTCTCCCCCATTGTTTCTCTCTCTCTCTCCCCCCACTGTTTCTCTCTCTCTCCCCCAGTGTTTCTCCCTGTCTCACCCCAGTGTTTCTCTCTCTCTCCCCCCAGTGTTTCTCTCCCTCTCTCTCTCTCCCCCCAAGGTTTCTCTCTCTCTCCCCCCCAGTGTCTCTCTCTCTCTCTCCCTCACCCAGTGTTTCTCTCTCTCTCTCCCCCCAGTGTTTCTCTCTCTCCCCCAGTGATTCTCTTTCTCTCTCTCCCCCCAGTGTTTCTCTCTCTCTCTCTTTCCCCCCCCCCAGTGTTTCTCTCTCTCCCCCAGTGTCTCACTCTCTCTCTCTCTCCCTCCCCCCAATGTTTCTCTCTCTCTCTCCCCCCAGTGTTTCTCTCCCTCTCCCCCCAGTGTTTCTCTCTCTCTCCCCCCAGTTCTTCTCTCTCTCCCCCCCCTGTTCTTCTCTCTCTCTCCCCCCAGTTCTTCTCTCTCTCTCCCCCCAGTTCATCTCTCTCTCTCTCTTCCCAGTGTTTCTCTCCCTCTCTTCCCATTGTTTCTCTCCCTCTCTTCCCAGTGTTTCTCTCCCTCTCTTCCCAGTGTTTCTCTCCCTCTCTTCCCAGTGTTTCTCTCTCTCTCTTCCCAGTGTTTCTCTCTCTCTCTTCACAGTATTTCTCTCTCCGTCCCCCCAGTGTTTCTCTCGCTCTCTCTCTTCCCCCCAGTGTTTCTCTCTCTCTCTCTCTGCCCAGTGTTTCTCTCTCACCCCCCAATGTTTCTCTCTCTCTCCCCAGTGTTTCTCTCTCTCTCTCCCCCAGTGTTTCTCTCTCTCTCCCCAGTGTTTCTCTCTCTCTCCGCCCCCCAGTGTTTCTCTCTCTCTCCCCCAGAGTCTCTCTCTCTCTCTCCCTCCCCCCAATGTATCTCTCTCTCTCTCGCCCAAGTGTTTCTCTCTCTCTCTCTCTCTCTCTCTCTCCCCCCAGTGTGTGTCTCTCTCTCTCCCCCCAGTGTTTCTCTCTCTCTCCCCCAGTGGTTCTGTCTCTCTCCGCCAGTGTTTCTCTCTCTCTCCCCCATTGTTTCTCTCTCTCGCTCCCCCCACTGTTTCTCTCTCTCTCCCCCAGTGTTTCTCCCTGTCTCACCCCAGTGTTTCTCTCTCTCTCCCCCCAGTGTTTCTCTCCCTCTCTCTCTCTCCCCCCAAGGTTTCTCTCTCTCTCCCCCCCAGTGTCTCTCTCTCTCTCTCCCTCACCCAGTGTTTCTCTCTCTCTCTCCCCCCAGTGTTTCTCTCTCTCCCCCAGTGTTTCTCTCTCTCTCCCCCAGTGATTCTCTTTCTCTCTCTCCCCCCAGTGTTTCTCTCTCTCTCTCTCTCCCCCCCCCCAGTGTTTCTCTCTCTCCCCCAGTGTCTCACTCTCTCTCTCTCTCCCTCCCCCCAATGTTTCTCTCTCTCTCTCCCCCCAGTGTTTCTCTCTCTCTCCCCCAGTGGTTCTGTCTCTCTCCCCCAGTGATTCTCTCTCTCCCCCAGTGTTTCTTTCTCTCTCTCCCCCCCAGTATTTATCTCTCTCTCCCCCAGTGTCTCTCTCTCTCTCTCTCTCTCCCTCCCCCCAATGTTTCTCTCTCTCTCTCCCCCCAGTGTTTCTCTATCTCTCTCCCCCCAGTGTTTCTCTCTCTCAATCCCCAGTGTTTCTCTCTCACTCCCCCCAGTGTTTCTCTCTCTCTCTCCCTCTCCCAATGTTTCTCTCTCTCTCTCTCCCCCCAGTGTTTCTCTCTCTCAATCCCCAGTGTTTCTCTCTCACTCCCCCCAGTGTTTCTCTCTCTCTCTCCCTCTCCCAATGTTTCTCTCTCTCTCTCTCTCCCTCCCCCCAATGTTTCTCTCTCTCTCTCCCCCCAGTGTTTCTCTATCTCTCTCCCCCCAGTGTTTCTCTCTCTCAATCCCCAGTGTTTCTCTCTCACTCCCCCCAGTGTCTCACTCTCTCTCTCTCTCCCTCCCCCCAATGTTTCTCTCTCTCTCCCCCCCCAGTGTTTCTCTCTCTCTCTCCCCATTGTTTCTCTCTTACTCCCCCCAGTGTTTATCTTTCTTTCTCCGCCCCCCCACCCCAGTGATTCTCTTGCTCTCTCTCCCCCCAGTGTTTCTCACTCTCTCTCCCCCAGTGTTTCACTCTTCCCCTCCTGTTTCTCTCTCTCTCCCCCCAGTGTTTCTCTCTCTCTCCCCCCAGTGTTTCTCTCTCTCCCCCACAGTTCTTCTCTCTCTCCCCCCAGTTCTTCTCTCTCTCTCCCCCCAGTTCTTCTCTCTCTCTCCCCCCAGTTCATCTCTCTCTCTCTCTTCCCAGTGTTTCTCTCCCTCTCTTCCCAGTGTTTCTCTCCCTCTCTTCCCAGTGTTTCTCTCACTCTCTTCCCAGTGTTTCTCTCTCTCTCTTCCCAGTGTTTCTCTCTCTCTCTTCCCAGTCTTTCTCTCTCCGTCCCCCCAGTGTTTTTCTCGCTCTCTCTCTTCCCCCCTGTGTTTCTCTCTCTCTCTCTCTCTCTCTCCGCCCAGTGTTTCTCGCTCTCCCACCAATGTTTCTCTCTCTCTCCCCAGTGTTTCTCTCTCTCTCTCCCCCAGTGTTTCTCTCTCTCTCCCCAGTGTTTCTCTCTCTCTCCCCCAGTGTTTCTCTCTCTCTCCGCCCCCCAGTGTTTCTCTCTCTCTCCCCCAGTGTTTCTCTCTCTCTCCCCCAGTGTTTCTCTCTCTCTCCCCCCAGTGTTTCTCTCTCTCTCCCCCAGTGGTTCTGTCTCTCTCCGCCAGTGTTTCTCTCTCTCTCCCCCATTGTTTCTCTCTCTCTCTCCCCCAGTGTTTCTCTCTCTCTCCCCCAGTGTTTCTCCCTGTCTCACCCCAGTGTTTCTCTCTCTCTCCCCCCAGTGTTTCTCTCCCTCTCTCTCTCTCCCCCCAAGGTTTCTCTCTCTCTCCCCCCCAGTGTCTCTCTCTCTCTCTCCCTCACCCAGTGTTTCTCTCTCTCTCTCCCCCCAGTGTTTCTCTCTCTCCCCCAGTGATTCTCTTTCTCTCTCTCCCCCCAGTGTTTCTCTCTCTCTCTCTTTCCCCCCCCCCAGTGTTTCTCTCTCTCCCCCAGTGTCTCACTCTCTCTCTCTCTCCCTCCCCCCAATGTTTCTCTCTCTCTCTCCCCCCAGTGTTTCTCTCTCTCTCCCCCAGTGGTTCTGTCTCTCTCCCCCAGTGATTCTCTCTCTCCCCCAGTGTTTCTCTCTCTCTCTCCCCCCCAGTATTTATCTCTCTCTCCCCCAGTGTCTCTCTCTCTCTCTCTCTCCCTCCCCCCAATGTTTCTCTCTCTCTCTCCCCCCAGTGTTTCTCTCTCTCTCTCCCCCCAGTGTTTCTCTCTCTCTCTCCCCCCAGTGTTTCTCTCTCTCAATCCCCAGTGTTTCTCTCTCACTCCCCCCAGTGTTTCTCTCTCTCTCTCCCTCTCCCAATGTTTCTCTCTCTCTCTCTCTCCCCAGTGTTTCTCTCTCTCTCTCTCTCTCTCTCCCCCCCCAGTGTTTCTCTCTCTCTCTCCCCATTGTTTCTCTCTTACTCCCCCCAGTGTTTCTCTTTCTTTCTCCGCCCCCCCACCCCAGTGATTCTCTTGCTCTCTCTCCCCCCAGTGTTTCTCACTCTCTCTCCCCCAGTGTTTCACTCTTCCCCTCCTGTTTCTCTCTCTCTCCCCCCAGTGTTTCTCTCTCTCTCCCCCCAGTGTTTCTCTCTCTCCCCCACAGTTCTTCTCTCTCTCCCCCCAGTTCTTCTCTCTCTCTCCCCCCAGTTCTTCTCTCTCTCCCCCCCCAGTTCATCTCTCTCTCTCTCTTCCCAGTGTTTCTCTCCCTCTCTTCCCAGTGTTTCTCTCCCTCTCTTCCCAGTGTTTCTCTCCCTCTCTTCCCAGTGTTTCTCTCTCTCTCTTCCCAGTGTTTCTCTCTCTCTCTTCCCAGTCTTTCTCTCTCCGTCCCCCCAGTGTTTCTCTCGCTCTCTCTCTTACCCCCTGTGATTCTCTCTCTCTCTCTCTCTCTCCGCCCAGTGTTTCTCTCTCTCCCACCAATGTTTCTCTCTCTCTCCCCAGTGTTTCTCTCTCTCTCTCCCCCAGTGTTTCTCTCTCTCTCCCCAGTGTTTCTCTCTCTCTCCCCCAGTGTTTCTCTCTCTCTCCGCCCCCCAGTGTTTCTCTCTCTCTCTCCCCCCAGTGTTTCTCTCTCTCTCCCCCAGTGTTTCTCTCTCTCTCCCCCAGTGTTTCTCTCTCTCTCCCCCCAGTGTTTCTCTTTCTCTCTCCCCCCCAGTGTTTCTCTTTCTCTCTCTCCCCCCAGTGTTTCTCTCTCGCTCCCCCCAGTGTTTCTCTCTCTCTCTCCCGCCAGTTCTTCTCTCTCTCCCCCCAGTTCTTCTCTCTCTCTCCCCCCAGTTCTTTTCTCTCTCTCTTCCCATTGTTTCTCTCTCTCTCCCCCAGTGTTTCTCTCTCTCTCCCCAGTGTTTCTCTCTCTCTCTCCCCCCAGTTTCTCTCTCTCTCTCCCTCTCTCTCCCCCAGTGTTTCGCTCTCTCCCCCCAGTGTTTCTCACTCTCTCTCCCACCCCAGTCTTTCTCTCCCTCTCTACCGCCAGTGATTCTCTCTCTCTCCCCAGTGTTTCTCTCTCTACCCCCAGTGTTTCTCTCTCTCTCTCTCCTACCCCAGTGTTTCTCACTCTCTCCCCCCAGTGTTTCTCTCTCTCTCTCCCCTGCGTTTCTCTCTCTGTCTCTCTCTCCCCCAGTGTTTCTCTCTCTCTCCCCCAGTGTTTCTCTCTCTCCCACCCCAGTTTTTCTCTCTCTCTCCCCCAGTGTTTCTCTCTCTCTCCCCCAGTGTTTATCTCTCTCTCCCCCAGTGTTTCTCTCTCTCTCCCCCAGTGTTTCTCTCTCTCTCCCCCAATGTTTCTCTCTCTCTCCCCCAGTTTTTCTCTCTCTCTCCCCCAGTGTTTCTCTCTCTCTCCCCCAGTGTTTCTCTCTCTCTCCCCCAATGTTTCTCTCTCTCTCCCCCAGTTTTTCTCTCTCTCTCCCCCAGTGTTTCTCTCTCTCTCCCCCAGTGTTTCTCTATCTCTCCCCCCAGTGTTTCCCTCTCTCTCCCCCCAGTGTTTCTCTCTCTCTCTCCCCCCAGTGTTTCTCTCTCTCTCCCCCAGTGTCTCTCTCTCTCTCTCCCTCCCCCCAATGTATCTCTCTCTCTCTCGCCCAAGTGTTTCTCTCTCTCTCTCTCTCTCTCTCTCCCCCCAGTGTGTGTCTCTCTCTCTCCCCCCAGTGTTTCTCTCTCTCTCCCCCAGTGGTTCTGTCTCTCTCCGCCAGTGTTTCTCTCTCTCTCCCCCATTGTTTCTCTCTCTCTCTCCCCCCACTGTTTCTCTCTCTCTCCCCCAGTGTTTCTCCCTGTCTCACCCCAGTGTTTCTCTCTCTCTCCCCCCAGTGTTTCTCTCCCTCTCTCTCTCTCCCCACAAGGTTTCTCTCTCTCTCCCCCCCAGTGTCTCTCTCTCTCTCTCCCTCACCCAGTGTTTCTCTCTCTCTCTCCCCCCAGTGTTTCTCTCTCTCTCCCCCAGTGTTTCTCTCTCTCTCCCCCAGTGATTCTCTTTCTCTCTCTCCCCCCAGTGTTTCTCTCTCTCTCTCTCTCTTCCCCCCCCCAGTGATTCTCTCTCTCCCCCAGTGTCTCACTCTCTCTCTCTCTCCCTCCCCCCAATGTTTCTCTCTCTCTCTCCCCCCAGTGTTTCTCTCTCTCTCCCCCAGTGGTTCTGTCTCTCTCCCCCAGTGATTCTCTCTCTCCCCCAGTGATTCTCTCTCTCCCCCAGTGTTTCTCTCTCTCTCTCCCCCCCAGTATTTATCTCTCTCTCCCCCAGTGTCTCTCTCTCTCTCTCTCCCTCCCCCCAATGTTTCTCTCTCTCTCTCCCCCCAGTGTTTCTCTCTCTCTCTCTCTCTCTCTCTCCCCCCAGTGTTTCTCTCTCTCAATCCCCAGTGTTTCTCTCTCACTCCCCCCAGTGTTTCTCTCTCTCTCTCCCTCTCCCAATGTTTCTCTCTCTCTCTCTCTCTCTCTCTCTCCCCCCAGTGTTTCTCTCTCTTACTCCCCCCAGTGTTTCGATTTCTTTCTCCGCCCCCCCACCCCAGTGATTCTCTTGCTCTCTCTCCCCCCAGTGTTTCTCACTCTCTCTCCCCCAGTGTTTCACTCTTCCCCTCCTGTTTCTCTCTCTCTCCCCCCAGTGTTTCTCTCTCTCCCCCACAGTTCTTCTCTCTCTCCCCCCAGTTCTTCTCTCTCTCTCCCCCCAGTTCTTCTCTCTCTCTCCCACCAGTTCATCTCTCTCTCTCTCTTCCCAGTGTTTCTCCCCCTCTCTTCCCAGTGTTTCTCTCCCTCTCTTCCCAGTGTTTCTCTCCCTCTCTTCCCAGTGTTTCTCTCTCTCTCTTCCCAGTGTTTCTCTCTCTCTCTTCCCAGTCTTTCTCTCTCCGTCCCCCCAGTGTTTCTCTCGCTCTCTCTCTCCCACCAATGTTTCTCTCTCTCTCTCCCCCAGTGTTTCTCTCTCTCTCCCCAGTGTTTCTCTCTCTCTCCCCCAGTGTTTCTCTCTCTCTCCGCCCCCCAGTGTTTCTCTCTCTCTCTCCCCCCAGTGTTTCTCTCTCTCTCCCCCAGTGTTTCTCTCTCTCTCCCCCAGTGTTTCTCTCTCTCTCCCACCAGTGTTTCTCTTTCTCTCTCCCCCCCAGTGTTTCTCTTTCTCTCTCTCCCCCCAGTGTTTCTCTCTCGCTCCCCCCAGTGTTTCTCTCTCTCTCCCCCCAGTTCTTCTCTCTCTCTCCCGCCAGTTCTTCTCTCTCTCCCCCCAGTTCTTCTCTCTCTCTCCCCCCAGTTCTTTTCTCTCTCTCTTCCCAGTGTTTCTCTCCCTCTCTTCCCATTGTTTCTCTCTCTCTCCCCCAGTGTTTCTCTCTCTCTCCCCAGTGTTTCTCTCTCACTCTCCCCCCAGTTTCTCTCTCTCTCTCCCTCTCTCTCCCACAGTGTTTCGCTCTCTCCCCCCAGTGTTTCTCACTCTCTCTCCCAACCCAGTCTTTCTCTCCCTCTCTACCGCCAGTGATTCTCTCTCTCTCCCCAGTGTTTCTCTCTCTACCCCCAGTGTTTCTCTCTCTCTCTCTCCTACCCCAGTGTTTCTCACTCTCTCCCCCCAGTGTTTCTCTCTCTCTCTCCCCTGCGATTCTCTCTCTGTCTCTCTCTCCCCCAGTGTTTCTCTCTCTCTCCCCCAGTGTTTCTCTCTCTCCCACCCCAGTTTTTCTCTCTCTCTCCCCCAGTGTTTCTCTCTCTCTCCCCCAGTGTTTATCTCTCTCTCCCCCAGTGTTTCTCTCTCTCTCCCCAGTGTTTCTCTCTCTCTCCCTCCAGTGTTCCTCTCTCTCTCCCCCCAGTTCTTCTCTCTCTCTCTCCCCAGTTCTTCTCTCTCTCTCCCTCCAGTTCTTTTCTCTCTCTCTTCCCAGTGTTTCTCTCCCTCTCTTCCCAGTGTTTCTCTCTCTCTCCCCCAGTGTTTCTGTCTCTCTCCCCAGTGTTTCTCTCTCTCTCTCCCAGTGTTTCTCTCTCTCTCTCCCCCCAGTGTATCTCTCTCTCTCCCCCCAGTGTTTCTCTCTCTGTCTCTCTCTCTCCCCCAGTGTTTCTCTCTCTCTCCCCCAGTTCTTCTCTCTCTCTCCCCCTAGTTCTTCTCTCTCTCTCCCCCCAGTTCTTCTCTCTCTCTCTTCAAAGTGTTTCTCTCCCTCTCTTCCCAGTGTTTCTCTCCCTCTCTTCCAGTGTTTCTCTCACTCTCTTTCCAGTGTTTCTCTCTCTCTTCCCAGTGTTTCTCTCTCTCTCTTCCCAGTGTTTCTCTCTCTCTCTTCCCAGTGTTTCTCTCTCTCTCTTCCCAGTCTTTCTCTCTCTGTCCCCCCAGTGTTTCTCTCGCTCTCTCTCCCCCCAGTGTTTCTCTCTCTCCCCCCAGTGTTTCTCTCTAGCTCTCTCTCCCCCCAGTGTTTCTCTCTCTCTCTCCCCCAGTGTTTCGCTCTCTCCCCCCAGTGTTTCTCTTTCTCTCTCCACCCCACACAGTGTTTCTCTTTCTCTCTCTCCCCCCAGTGTTTCTCTCTCTCTCCCCCCAGTGTTTCTCTCTCTCTCCCCCAGTGGTTCTGTCTCTCTCCCCCAGTGTTTCTCTCTCTCTCTCCCCCAGTGTTTCTCTCTCTCTCCCCCCCAGTGTTTCTCTCTCTCTCCCCCAGTGTCTCTCTCTCTCTCTCTCTCCCTCCCCCAATGTTTCTCTCTCTCTCTCTCCCCCCAGTGTTTCTCTCTCTCTCTCTATCTCTCTCTCTCTCCCCCCAGTGTTTCTCTCTCTCTCCCCCCATTGTTTCTCTCTCACTTCCCCCAGTGTTTCTCTTTCTCTCTCCGCCCCCCCACCCCAGTGTTTCTCTTGCTCTCTCTCCCCCCAGTGTTTCTCACTCTCTCTCCCCCAGTGTTTCACTCTTCCCCTCCTGTTTCTCTCTCTCTCCCCCCAGTGTTTCTCTCCCTCTCCCCCCAGTGTTTCTCTCTCTCTCCCCCCAGTTCTTCTCTCTCTCTCCCCCCAGTTCTTCTCTCTCTCTCCCCCCAGTTCTTCTCTCTCTCTCCCCCCAGTTCATCTCTCTCTCTCTCTTCCCAGTGTTTCTCTCCCTCTCTTCCCATTGTTTCTCTCCCTCTCTTCCCAGTGTTTCTCTCCCTCTCTTCCCAGTGTTTCTCTCTCTCTCTTCCCAGTGTTTCTCTCTCTCTCTTCACAGTCTTTCTCTCTCCGTCCCCCCAGTGTTTCTCTCGCTCTCTCTCTTCCCCCCAGTGTTTCTCTCTCTCTCTCTCTCTGCCCAGTGTTTCTCTCTCACCCCCCAATGTTTCTCTCTCTCTCCCCAGTGTTTCTCTCTCTCTCCCCCAGTGTTTCTCTCTCTCTCCGCCCCCCAGTGTTTCTCTCTCTCTCTCCCCCCAGTGTTTCTCTCTCTCTCCCCCAGTGTTTCTCTCTCTCTCCCCCAGTGTTTCTCTCTCTCTCCCCCAGTGTTTCTCTCTCTCTCCCCCCAGTGTTTCTCTTTCTCTCTCTCCCCCCAGTGTTTCTCTCTCTCTCCCCCAATGTTTCTCTCTCTCTCCCCAGTGTTTCTCTCTCTCTCTCCCCCAGTGTTTCTCTCTCTCTCCCCAGTGTTTCTCTCTCTCTCCCCCCAGTGTTTCTCTCTCTCTCCCCCACGTGTTTGCCTCTCTCTCCCCCCAGTGTTTCTCTCTCGCTCCTCCCAGTGTTTCTCTCTCTCTCCCCCCAGTTCTTCTCTCTCTCTCCCGCCAGTTCTTATCTCTCTCCCCCCAGTTCTTCTCTCTCTCTCCCCCCAGTTCTTTTCTCACTCTCTTCCCAGTGTTTCTCTCCCTCTCTTCCCATTGTTTCTCTCTCTCTTCCCAGTGTTTCTCTCCCTCTCTTCCCAGTGTTTCTCTCTCTCTCCCCCAGTGTTTCTCTCTCTCTCCCCCAGTGTTTCTCTCTCTTCCCCCCAGTGTTTCTCTCTCTCTCTCTCTCCCCCCAGTTCTTCTCTCTCTCTCCCACCAGTTCTTCTCTCTCTCCCCCCAGTTCTTCACTCTCTCTCCCCCCAGTTCTTTTCTCTCCCTCTCTTCCCAGTGTTTCTCTCCCTCTCTTCCCATTGTTTCTCTCTCTCTCCCCCAGTGTTTCTCTCTCTCTCCCCAGTGTTTCTCTCTCTCTCTCCCCCCAGTTTCTCTCTCTCTCTCCCTCTCTCTCCCCCAGTGTTTCGCTCTCTCCCCCCAGTGTTTCTCTCTCTCTCTCCCACCCCAGTCTTTCTCTCCCTCTCTACCGCCAGTGATTCTCTCTCTCTCTCCCCAGTGTTTCTCTCTCTCTCTCCCCCCAGTTTCTCTCTCTCTCTCGCTCTCTCTCCCCCAGTGTTTCGCTCTCTCCCCCCAGTGTTTCTCTCTCTCTCTCCCACCCCAGTCTTTCTCTCTCTCTCCCCCAGTGTTTCTTTCTCTCTCTCTCCCCCCAGTGTTTCTCTCTCTCTCCCCCAGTGTTTCTCTCTCTCTCCCCCAGTGTTTCTCTCTCTCTCCCCCAGTGTTTATCTCTCTCTCCCCCAGTTCTTCTCTCTCTCCCCCCAGTTCTTCTCTCTCTCTCCCCCCAGTTCTTTTCTCTCTCTCTTCCCATTGTTTCTCTCTCTCTCTCTCCCCCCAGTTCATCTCTCTCTCTCTCTTCCCAGTGTTTCTCTCCCTCTCTTCCCATTGTTTCTGTCCCTCTCTTCCCAGTGTTTCTCTCTCTCTCCCCCCAGTTCTTCTCTCTCTCTCCCCCCAGTTCTTTTCTCTCTCTCTTCCCATTGTTTCTCTCTCTCTCCCACCCCAGTGTTTCTCTCTCTCTCCCCCCAGTTCTTCTCTCTCTCTCCCCCCAGTTCATCTCTCTCTCTCTCTTCCCAGTGTTTCTCTCGCTCTCTCTCTTCCCCCCAGTGTTTCTCTCTCTCTCTCTCTGCCCAGTGTTTCTCTCTCACCCCCCAATGTTTCTCTCTCTCTCCCCAGTGTTTCTCTCTCTCTCCCCCAGTGTTTCTCTCTCTCTCCGCCCCCCAGTGTTTCTCTCTCTCTCTCCCCCCAGTGTTTCTCTCTCTCTCCCCAGTGTTTCTCTCTCTCTCCCCCAGTGTTTCTCTCTCTCTCCGCCCCCCAGTGTTTCTCTCTCTCTCTCCCCCAATGTTTCTCTCTCTCTCCCCAGTGTTTCTCTCTCTCTCCCCCCAGTGTTTCTCTCCCCCTCCCCCACGTGTTTGCCTCTCTCTCCCCCCAGTGTTTCTCTCTCGCTCCTCCCAGTGTTTCTCTCTCTCTCCCCCCAGTTCTTCTCTCTCTCTCCCGCCAGTTCTTCTCTCTCTCCCCCCAGTTCTTCTCTCTCTCTCCCCCCAGTTCTTTTCTCTCTCTCTTCCCAGTGTTTCTCTCCCTCTCTTCCCATTGTTTCTCTCTCTCTTCCCAGTGTTTCTCTCTCTCTCCCCCAGTGTTTCTCTCTCTCTCCCCCAGTGTTTCTCTCTCTCTCCCCCAGTGTTTCTCTCTCTCTCCCCCAGTGTTTCTCTCTCTTCCCCCCAGTGTTTCTCTCTCTCTCTCTCTCCCCCCAGTGTTTCTCTCTCTCTCCCCCAGTGTTTCTCTCTCTTCCCCCCAGTGTTTCTCTCTCTCTCTCTCTCTCTCTCCGCCCAGTGTTTCTCTCTCTCCCCCCAATGTTTCTCTCTCTCTCCCCAGTGTTTCTCTCTCTCTCTCCCCGTCAGTGTTTCTCTCTCTCTCCCCAGTGTTTCTCTCTCTCTCCCCCAGTGTTTCTCTCTCTCTCCGCCCCCCAGTGTTTCTCTCTCTCTCTCCCCCCAGTGTTTCTCTCTCTCTCCCCCAGTGTTTCTCTCTCTCTCCCCCAGTGTTTCTCTCTCTCTCCCCCAGTGTTTCTCTCTCTCTCCCCCCAGTGTTTCTCTTTCTCTCTCCCCCCCAGTGTTTCTCTTTCTCTCTCTCCCCCCAGTGTTTCTCTCTCTCTCCCCCAGTGTTTCTCTCTCTCTCACCCAGTGTTTCTCTCTCTCTCCCCCCAGTGTTTCTCTTTCTCTCTCCCCCCAGTGTTTCTCTTTCTCTCTCTCCCCCCAGTGTTTCTCTCTCTCCCCCCAATGTTTCTCTCTCTCTCCCCAGTGTTTCTCTCTCTCTCTCTCCCCCAGTGTTTCTCTCTCTCTCCCCAGTGTTTCTCTCTCTCTCCCCCCAGTGTTTCTCTCTCTCTCCCCCACGTGTTTGCCTCTCGCTCCCCCCAGTGTTTCTCTCTCGCTCCCCCCAGTGTTTCTCTCTCTCTCCCCCCAGTTCTTCTCTCTCTCTCCCACCAGTTCTTCTCTCTCTCTCCCCCCAGTTCTTTTCTCTCTCTCTTCCCAGTGTTTCTCTCCCTCTCTTCCCATTGTTACTCTCTCTCTCCCCCAGTGTTTCTCTCTCTCTCCCCAGTGTTTCTCTCTCTCTCTCCCCCCAGTTTCTCTCTCTCTCTCCCTCTCTCTCCCCCAGTGTTTCGCTCTCTCCCCCCAGTGTTTCTCTCTCTCTCTCCCACGCCAGTCTTTCTCTCCCTCTCTACCGCCAGTGATTCTCTCCCTCTCTCCCCAGTGTTTCTCTCTCTCTCTCCCCCCAGTTTCTCTCTCTCTCTCCCTCTCTCTCCCCCAGTGTTTCGCTCTCTCCCCCCAGTGTTTCTCTCTCTCTCTCCCACCCCAGTCTTTCTCTCCCTCTCTACCGCCAGTGTTTCTCTCTCTCCCACCCCAGTATTTCTCTCTCTCTCCCCCAGTGTTTCTCTGTCTCTCTCTCCCCCAGTGTTTCTCTCTCCCTCCCCCCAGTGTTTCTCTCTCTCTCCCCCAGTGTTTCTCTCTCTCTCCCCCAGTGTTTCTCTCTCTCTCCCCCAGTGTTTCTCTCTCTCTCCCCCAGTGTTTCTCTCTCTCTCCCCCAGTGTTTATCTCTCTCTCCCCCAGTTCTTCTCTCTCTCCCCCCAGTTCTTCTCTCTCTCTCCCCCCAGTTCTTTTCTCTCTCTCTTCCCAGTGTTTCTATCCCTCTCTTCCCATTGTTTCTCTCTCTCTCCCCCAGTGTTTCTCTCTCTCTCCCCCCCAGTGTTTCTCTCTCTCTCCCCAGTGTTTCTCTCTCTCTCTCCCCCCAGTTTCTCTCTCTCTCTCCCTCTCTCTCCCCCAGTGTTTCGCTCTCTCCCCCCAGTGTTTCTCTCTCTCTGTCCCACCCCAGTCTTTCTCTCCCTCTCTACCGCCAGTGATTCTCTCTCTCTCTCCCCAGTGTTTCTCTCTCTACCCCCAGTGTTTCTCTCTCTCTCTCTCTCCCATCCCAGTGTTTCTCTCTCTCTCCCCCCAGTGTTTCTCTCTCTCCCACCCCAGTGTTTCTCTCTCTCCCACCCCAGTATTTCTCTCTCTCTCCCCCAGTGTTTCTCTCTCTCTCCCCCAGTGTTTCTCTCTCTCCCACCCCAGTTTTTCTCTCTCTCTCCCCCCAGTGTTTCTCTCTCTCTCCCCCAGTGTTTCTCTCTCTCTCCCCCAGTGTTTATCTCTCTCTCCACCAGTGTTTCTCTCTCTCTCCCCCAGTGTTTCTCTCTCTCTCCCCCAGTGTTTCTCTCTCTCTACCCCAGTGTTTTTCTCTCTCTCTCCCCCAGTGTTTCTCTCTCTCTCCCCCAGTGTTTCTCTCTCTCTCCCCCCAGTGTTTCTCACTCTCTCCCCCAGTGTTTCTCTCTCTCTCCCCCCAGTGTTTCTCTCTCTCTCTCTCTCCCCCCCCCCAGTGTTACTCTCTCTCTCCCCCAGTGTCTCTCTCTCTCTCTCCCTCCCCCCAATGTTTCTCTCTCTCTCTCGCCCAAGTGTTTTTCTCTCTCTCTCTCTCTCCCCCCAGTGTTTCTCTCTCTCTCCCCCCAGTGTTTCTCTCTCTCTCCCCCAGTGGTTCTGTCTCTCTCCGCCAGTGTTTCTCTCTCTCTCCCCCATTGTTTCTCTCTCTCTCTCCCCCCACTGTTTCTCTCTCTCTCCCCCAGTGTTTCTCCCTGTCTCACCCCAGTGTTTCTCTCTCTCTCCCCCCAGTGTTTCTCTCCCTCTCTCTCTCTCCCCCCAAGGTTTCTCTCTCTCTCCCCCCCCCAGTGTCTCTCTCTCTCTCTCCCTCCCCCTGTGTTTCTCTCTCTCTCCCCCAGTGTTTCTCTCTCTCTCCCCCATTGTTTCTCTCTCTCTCCCCACAGTGTTTCTCTTTCTCTCTCCCCCCAGTGCTTCTCTTTCTCTCTCTCCCCCCAGTGTTTCTCACTCTCTCTCCCCCAGAGTTTCACTCTCCCCCTCGTGTTTCTCTCTCTCTCCCCCCAGTGTTTCTCTCTCTCTCCCTCCAGTGTTCCTCTCTCTCTCCCCCCAGTTCTTCTCTCTCTCTCTCCCCAGTTCTTCTCTCTCTCTCTCCCTCCAGTTCTTTTCTCTCTCTCTTCCCACTGTTTCTCTCCCTCTCTTCCCAGTGTTTCTCTCTCTCTCCCCCAGTGTTTCTGTCTCTCTCCCCAGTGTTTCACTCTCTCTCTCCCAGTGTTTCTCTCTCTCTCCCCCACGTGTTTGCCTCTCTCTCCCCCCAGTGTTTCTCTCTCGCTCCCCCCAGTGTTTCTCTCTCTCTCCCCCCAGTTCTTCTCTCTCTCTCCCGCCAGTTCTTCTCTCTCTCCCCCCAGTTCTTCTCTCTCTCTCCCCCCAGTTCTTTTCTCTCTCTCTTCCCAGTGTTTCTCTCCCTCTCTTCCCATTGTTTCTCTCTCTCTCCCCCAGTGTTTCTCTCTCTTCCCCCCAGTGTTTCTCTCTCTCTCTCTCTCTCTCTCTCCACCCAGTGTTTCTCTCTGTCCCCCCAATGTTTCTCTCTCTCTCCCCAGTGTTTCTCTCTCTCTCTCCCCCAGTGTTTCTCTCTCTCTCCCCAGTGTTTCTCTCTCTCTCCCCCAGTGTTTCTCTCTCTCTCCCCCCAGTGTTTCTCTTTCTCTCTCCCCCCAGTGTTTCTCTTTCTCTCTCTCCCCCCAGTGTTTCTCTCTCTCTCCCCCAGTGTTTCTCTCTCTCTCCCCCAGTGTTTCTCTCTCTCTCCCCCCAGTGTTTCTCTTTCTCTCTCTCCCCCCAGTGTTTCTCTCTCTCTCCCCCAGTGTTTCTCTCTCTCCCCCCAATGTTTCTCTCTCTCTCCCCAGTGTTTCTCTCTCTCTCTACCCCAGTGTTTCTCTCTCTCTCCCCAGTGTTTCTCTCTCTCTCCCCCCAGTGTTTCTCTCTCTCTCCCCCACGTGTTTGCGTCTCTCTCCCCCCAGTGTTTCTCTCTCGCTCCCCCCAGTGTTTCTCTCTCTCTCCCCCCAGTTCTTCTCTCTCTCTCCCCCCAGTTCTTTTCTCTCTCTCTTCCCAGTGTTTCTCTCCCTCTCTTCCCATTGTTTCTCTCTCTCTCCCCCAGTGTTTCTCTCTCTCTCCCCAGTGTTTCTCTCTCTCTCTCCCCCCAGTTTCTCTCTCTCTCTCCCTCTCTCTCCCGCAGTGTTTCGCTCTCTCCCCCCAGTGTTTCTCTCTCTCTCTCCCACCCCAGTCTTTCTCTCCCTCTCTACCGCCAGTGATTCTCTCTCTCTCTCCCCAGTGTTTCTCTCTCTCTCTCCCCCCAGTTTCGCTCTCTCTCTCGCTCTCTCTCCCCCAGTGTTTCGCTCTCTCCCCCCAGTGTTTCTCTCTCTCTCTCCCACCCCAGTCTTTCTCTCTCTCTCCCCCAGTGTTTCTCTGTCTCTCTCTCCCCCAGTGTTTCTCTCTCTCTCCCCCCAGTGTTTCTCTCTCTCTCCCCCAGTGTTTCTCTCTCTCTCCCCCAGTGTTTCTCTCTCTCTCCCCCAGTGTTTATCTCTCTCTCCCCCAGTTCTTCTCTCTCTCCCCCCAGTTCTTCTCTCTCTCTCCCCCCAGTTCTTTTCTCTCTCTCTTCCCATTGTTTCTCTCTCTCTCCCCCAGTGTTTCTCTCTCTCTCCCCAGTGTTTCTCTCTCTCTCTCCCCCCAGTTTCTCTCTCTCTCTCCCTCTCTCTCCCCCAGTGTTTCGCTCTCTCCCCCCAGTGTTTCTCTCTCTCTCTCCCACCCCAGTCTTTCTCTCCCTCTCTACCGCCAGTGATTCTCTCTCTCTCTCCCCAGTGTTTCTCTCTCTACCCCCAGTGTTTCTCTCTCTCTCTCTCCCACCCCAGTGTTTCTCTCTCTCCCACCCCAGTATTTCTCTCTCTCTCCCCCAGTGTTTATCTCTCTCTCCCCCAGTGTTTCTCTCTCTCCCACCCCAGTTTTTCTCTCTCTCTCCCCCCAGTGTTTCTCTCTCTCTCCCCCAGTGTTTCTCTCTCTCTCCCCCAGTGTTTATCTCTCTCTCCACCAGTGTTTCTCTCTCTCTCCCCCAGTGTTTCTCTCTCTCTCCCCCAGTGTTTCTCTCTCTCTACCCCAGTGTTTTTCTCTCTCTCTCCCCCAGTGTTTCTCTCTCTCTCCCCCAGTGTTTCTCTCTCTCTCCCCCCAGTGTTTCTCACTCTCTCCCCCAGTGTTTCTCTCTCTCTCCCCCCAGTGTTTCTCTCTCTCTCTCTCTCTCCCCCCCCAGTGTTACTCTCTCTCTCCCCCAGTGTCTCTCTCTCTCTCTCCCTCCCCCCAATGTTTCTCTCTCTCTCTCGCCCAAGTGTTTCTCTCTCTCTCTCTCTCCCCCCAGTGTGTGTCTCTCTCTCTCCCCCCAGTGTTTCTCTCTCTCTCCCCCAGTGGTTCTGTCTCTCTCCGCCAGTGTTTCTCTCTCTCTCCCCCATTGTTTCTCTCTCTCTCTCCCCATTGTTTCTCCCTGTCTCACCCCAGTGTTTCTCTCTCTCTCCCCCCAGTGTTTCTCTCCCTCTCTCTCTCTCCCCCCCCCAGTGTCTCTCTCTCTCTCTCCCTCCCCCAGTGTTTCTCTCCCTCTCTCCCCCCAGTGTTTCTCTCTCTCTCCCCCATTGTTTCTCTCTCTCTCCCCCCAGTGTTTCCCTTTCTCTCTCCCCCCAGTGCTTCTCTTTCTCTCTCTCCCCCCAGTGTTTCTCACTCTCTCTCCCCCAGAGTTTCACTCTCCCCCTCGTGTTTCTCTCTCTCTCCCCCCAGTTCTTCTCTCTCTCTCTCCCCAGTTCTTCTCTCTCTCTCCCTCCAGTTCTTTTCTCTCTCTCTTCCCAGTGTTTCTCTCCCTCTCTTCCCAGTGTTTCTCTCTCTCTCCCCCAGTGTTTCTGTCTCTCTCCCCAGTGTTTCACTCTCTCTCTCCCAGTGTTTCTCTCTCTCTCTCCCCCCAGTATTTCTCTCTCTCTCCCCCCAGTGTTTCTCTCTCTGTCTCTCTCTCTCCCCCAGTGTTTCTCTCTCTCTCCCCCAGTTCTTCTCTCTCTCTCCCCCCAGTTATTCTCTCTCTCTCCCCCCAGTTCTTCTCTCTCTCTCTTCCAGTGTTTCTCTCACTCTCTTTCCAGTGTTTCTCTCTCTCTTCCCAGTGTTTCTCTCTCTCTCTTCCCAGTGTTTCTCTCTCTCTACCCCAGTGTTTTTCTCTCTCTCTCCCCCAGTGTTTCTCTCTCTCTCCCCCAGTGTTTCTCTCTCTCTCCCCCAGTGTTTCTCTCTCTCTCCCCCAGTGTTTCTCTCTCTCTCCCCCCAGTGTTTCTCTCTCTCTCTCTCTCTCCCCCCCCAGTGTTACTCTCTCTCTCCCCCAGTGTCTCTCTCTCTCTCTCCCTCCCCCCAATGTTTCTCTCTCTCTCTCTCGCCCAAGTGTTTCTCTCTCTCTCTCTCTCTCCCCCCAGTGTTTCTCTCTCTCTCCCCCCAGTGTTTCTTTCTCTCTCCCCTCAGTGTTTCTCCCCCTCTCTCTCTCTCCCCCCAAGGTTTCTCTCTCTCTCTCCCCCCCCCCCAGTGTCTCTCTCTCTCTCTCTCTCCCCCCCAGTGTTTCTCTCTCTCCCCCAGTGTTTCTCTCTCTCTCCCCCAGTGTTTCTCTCTCTCTCCCCCAGTGTTTCTCTCTCTCTCCCCCATTGTTTCTCTCTCTCTCCCCCCCCCCCCAGTGTCTCTCTCTCTCTCTCCCTCCCCCAGTGTTTCTCTCTCTCTCCCCCAGTGTTTCTCTCTCTCTCCCCCATTGTTTCTCTCTCTCTCCCCCCAAGGTTTCTCTCTCTCTCCCCCCCCCCCCAGTGTCTCTCTCTCTCTCTCCCTCCCCCAGTGTTTCTCTCTCTCTCCCCCCAGTGTTTCTCTTTCTCTCTCCCCCCCAGTGTTTCTCTCTCTCTCCCCCAGTGTTTCTCTCTCTCTCACCCCCAGTGTTTCTCTTTCTCTCTCCCCCCCAGTGCTTCTCTTTCTCTCTCTCCCCCCAGTGTTTCTCACTCTCTCTCCCCCAGAGTTTCACTCTCCCCCTCGTGTTTCTCTCTCTCTCCCCCCAGTGTTTCTCTCTCTCTCCCTCCAGTGTTCCTCTCTCTCTCCCCCCAGTTCTTCTCTCTCTCTCTCCCCAGTTCTTTTCTCTCTCTCTTCCCAGTGTTTCTCTCCCTCTCTTCCCAGTGTTTCTCTCTCTCTCCCCCAGTGTTTCTCTCTCTCTCCCCCCAGTGTTTCTCTCTCTCTCCCCCACGTGTTTGCCTCCCTCACCCCCAGTGTTTCTCTCTCGCTCCCCCCAGTTCTTCTCTCTCTCTCCCGCCAGTTCTTCTCTCTCTCCCCCCAGTTCTTCTCTCTCTCTCCCGCCAGTTCTTCT
Organism: Heptranchias perlo; assembly: GCF_035084215.1. Taxonomy (NCBI): domain Eukaryota; kingdom Metazoa; phylum Chordata; class Chondrichthyes; order Hexanchiformes; family Hexanchidae; genus Heptranchias; species Heptranchias perlo. The sequence goes on from NW_027139422.1 coordinate 158,052, forward strand.
CTATCTCCCCCCAGTTCTTCTCTCTCTCTCCCCCCAGTTCTTTTCTCTCTCTCTTCCCAGTGTTTCTCTCCCTCTCTTCCCATTGTTTCTCTCTCTCTCCCCCAGTGTTTCTCTCTCTCTCCCCCAGTGTTTCTCTCTCTCTCTCTCTCTCTCTCTCCGCCCAGTGTTACTCTCTCTCCCCCCAATGTTTCTCTCTCTCTCCCCAGTGTTTCTCTCTCTCTCTCCCCCAGTGTTACTCTCTCTCTCCCCAGTGTTTCTCCCTCTCTCCCCCAGTGTTTCTCTCTCTCTCCGCCCCCCAGTGTTTCTCTCTCTCTCTCCCCCCAGTGTTTCTCTCTCTCTCCCCCAGTGTTTCTCTCTCTGTCCCCCAGTGTTTCTCTCTCTCTCCCCCCAGTGTTTCTCTTTCTCTCTCCCCCCCAGTGTTTCTCTTTCTCTCTCTCCCCCCAGTGTTTCTCTCTCTCTCCCCCAGTGTTTCTCTCTCTCTCCCCCAGTGTTTCTCTCTCTCTCTCCCCCCAGTGTTTCTCTTTCTCTCTCTCCCCCCAGTGTTTCTCTCTCTCTACCCCAGTGTTTCTCTCTCTCCCCCCAATGTTTCTCTCTCTCCCCCAGTGTTTCTCTCTCTCTCTCCCCCAGTGTTTCTCTCTCTCTCCCCAGTGTTTCTCTCTCTCTCCCCCCAGTGTTTCTCCCTCTCTCCCGCACGTGTTTGCCTCTCTCTCCCCCCAGTGTTTCTCTCTCGCTCCCCCCAGTGTTTCTCTCTATCTCCCCCCAGTTCTTCTCTCTCTCTCCCACCAGTTCTTCTCTCTCTCCCCCCAGTTCTTCTCTCTCTCTCCCCCCAGTTCTTTTCTCTCTCTCTTCCCAGTGTTTCTCTCCCTCTCTTCCCATTGTTTCTCTCTCTCTCCCCCAGTGTTTCTCTCTCTCTCCCCAGTGTTTCTCTCTCTCTCTCCCCCCAGTTTCTCTCTCTCTCTCCCTCTCTCTCCCCCAGTGTTTCGCTCTCTCCCCCCAGTGTTTCTCTCTCTCTCCCCCACCCCAGTCTTTCTCTCCCTCTCTACCGCCAGTGATTCTCTCTCTCTCTCCCCAGTGTTTCTCTCTCTCTCTCCCCCCAGTTTCTCTCTCTCTCTCCCTCTCTCTCCCCCAGTGTTTCGCTCTCTCCCCCCAGTGTTTCTCTCTCTCTCTCCCACCCCAGTCTTTCTCTCCCTCTCTACCGCCAGTGTTTCTCTCTCTCCCACCCCAGTATTTCTCTCTCTCTCCCCCAGTGTTTCTCTGTCTCTCTCTCCCCCAGTGTTTCTCTCTCTCTCCCCCCAGTGTTTCTCTCTCTCTCCCCCAGTGTTTCTCTCTCTCTCGCCCAGTGTTTCTCTCTCTCTCCCCCCAGTGTTTCTCTCTCTCTCCCCCAGTGTTTCTCTCTCTCTCCCCCAGTGTTTCTCTCTCTCTCCCCAGTGTTTCTCTCTCTCTCTCCCCCCAGTTTCTCTCTCTCTCTCCCTCTCTCTCCCCCAGTGTTTCGCTCTCTCCCCCCAGTGTTTCTCTCTCTCTCTCCCACCCCAGTCTTTCTCTCCCTCTCTACCGCCAGTGATTCTCTCTCTCTCTCCCCAGTGTTTCTCTCTCTACCCCCAGTGTTTCTCTCTCTCTCTCTCCCACCCCAGTGTTTCTCTCTCTCCCACCCCAGTATTTCTCTCTCTCTCCCCCAGTGTTTCTCTCTCTCTCCCCCAGTGTTTCTCTCTCTCCCACCCCAGTTTTTCTCTCTCTCTCCCCCCAGTGTTTCTCTCTCTCTCCCCCAGTGTTTATCTCTCTCTCCACCAGTGTTTCTCTCTCTCCCCCAGTGTTTCTCTCTCTCTCCCCCAGTGTTTCTCTGTCTCTCTCTCCCCCACTGTTTCTCTCTCTCTCCCCCCAGTGTTTCTCTCTCTCTCCCCCAGTGTTTCTCTCTCTCTCCCCCAGTGTTTCTCTCTCTCTCCCCCCAGTGTTTCTCTCTCTCTCCCCCAGTGTTTCTCTCTCTCTCCCCCAGTGTTTCTCTCTCTCTCCCCCCAGTGTTTCTCTCTCTCTCCCCCAGTGTTTCTCTCTCTCTCCCCCAGTGTTTCTCTCTCTCTCCCCCAGTGTTTATCTCTCTCCCCCAGTTCTTCTCTCTCTCCCCCCGTTCTTCTCTCTCTCTCCCCCCAGTTCTTTTCTCTCTCTCTTCCCATTGTTTCTCTCTCTCACCCCCAGTGTTTCTCTCTCTCTCTCCCCCCAGTTTCTCTCTCTCTCTCCCTCTCTCTCCCCCAGTGTTTCGATCTCTCCCCCCAGTGTTTCTCTCTCTCTCTCCCACCACAGTCTTTCTCTCCCTCTCTACCGCCAGTGATTCTCTCTCTCTCTCCCCAGTGTTTCTCTCTCTACCCCCAGTGTTTCTCTCTCTCTCTCTCCCACCCCAGTGTTTCTCTCTCTCCCACCCCAGTATTTCTCTCTCTCTCCCCCAGTGTTTCTCTCTCTCTCCCCCAGTGTTTCTCTCTCTCCCACCCCAGTTTTTCTCTCTCTCTCCCCCCAGTGTTTCTCTCTCTCTCCCGCACGTGTTTGCCTCTCTCTCCCCCCAGTGTTTCTCTCTCGCTCCCCCCAGTGTTTCTCTCTCTCTCCCCCCAGTTCTTCTCTCTCTCTCCCACCAGTTCTTCTCTCTCTCCCCCCAGTTCTTCTCTCTCTCTCCCCCCAGTTCTTTTCTCTCTCTCTTCCCAGTGTTTCTCTCCCTCTCTTCCCATTGTTTCTCTCTCTCTCCCCCAGTGTTTCTCTCTCTCTCCCCAGTGTTTCTCTCTCTCTCCCCCCAGTTTCTCTCTCTCTCTCCCTCTCTCTCCCCCAGTGTTTCGCTCTCTCCCCCCAGTGTTTCTCTCTCTCTCTCCCACCCCAGTCTTTCTCTCCCTCTCTACCGCCAGTGATTCTCTCTCTCTCTCCCCAGTGTTTCTCTCTCTCTCTCCCCCCAGTTTCTCTCTCTCTCTCCCTCTCTCTCCCCCAGTGTTTCGCTCTCTCCCCCCAGTGTTTCTCTCTCTCTCTCACACCCCAGTCTTTCTCTCCCTCTCTACCGCCAGTGTTTCTCTCTCTCCCACCCCAGTATTTCTCTCTCTCTCCCCCAGTGTTTCTCTGTCTCTCTCTCCCCCAGTGTTTCTCTCTCTCTCCCCCCAGTGTTTCTCTCTCTCTCCCCCAGTGTTTCTCTCTCTCTCGCCCAGTGTTTCTCTCTCTCTCCCCCCAGTGTTTCTCTCTCTCTCCCCCAGTGTTTCTCTCTCTCTCCCCCAGTGTTTATCTCTCTCTCCCCCAGTTCTTCTCTCTCTCCCCCCAGTTCTTCTCTCTCTCTCCCCCCAGTTCTTTTCTCTCTCTCTTCCCATTGTTTCTCTCTCTCTCCCCAGTGTTTCTCTCTCTCTCTCCCCCCAGTTTCTCTCTCTCTCTCCCTCTCTCTCCCCCAGTGTTTCGCTCTCTCCCCCCAGTGTTTCTCTCTCTCTCTCCCACCCCAGTCTTTCTCTCCCTCTCTACCGCCAGTGATTCTCTCTCTCTCTCCCCAGTGTTTCTCTCTCTACCCCCAGTGTTTCTCTCTCTCTCTCTCCCACCCCAGTGTTTCTCTCTCTCCCACCCCAGTATTTCTCTCTCTCTCCCCCAGTGTTTCTCTCTCTCTCCCCCAGTGTTTCTCTCTCTCCCACCCCAGTTTTTCTCTCTCTCTCCCCCCAGTGTTTCTCTCTCTCTCCCCCAGTGTTTATCTCTCTCTCCACCAGTGTTTCTCTCTCTCCCCCAGTGTTTCTCTCTCTCTCCCCCAGTGTTTCTCTGTCTCTCTCTCCCCCACTGTTTCTCTCTCTCTCCCCCCAGTGTTTCTCTCTCTCTCCCCCAGTGTTTCTCTCTCTCTCCCCCAGTGTTTCTCTCTCTCTCCCCGCAGTGTTTCTCTCTCTCTCCCCCAGTGTTTCTCTCTCTCTCCCCCAGTGTTTCTCTCTCTCTCCCCCCAGTGTTTCTCTCTCTCTCCCCCAGTGTTTCTCTCTCTCTCCCCCAGTGTTTATCTCTCTCCCCCAGTTCTTCTCTCTCTCCCCCCAGTTCTTCTCTCTCTCTCCCCCCAGTTCTTTTCTCTCTCTCTTCCCATTGTTTCTCTCTCTCTCCCCCAGTGTTTCTCTCTCTCTCCCCAGTGTTTCTCTCTCTCTCCCCCCAGTTTCTCTCTCTCTCTCCCTCTCTCTCCCCCAGTGTTTCGCTCTCTCCCCCCAGTGTTTCTCTCTCTCTCTCCCACCCCAGTCTTTCTCTCCCTCTCTACCGCCAGTGATTCTCTCTCTCTCTCCCCAGTGTTTCTCTCTCTCTCTCCCCCCAGTTTCTCTCTCTCTCTCCCTCTCTCTCCCCCAGTGTTTCGCTCTCTCCCCCCAGTGTTTCTCTCTCTCTCTCCCACCCCAGTCTTTCTCTCCCTCTCTACCGCCAGTGTTTCTCTCTCTCCCACCCCAGTATTTCTCTCTCTCTCCCCCAGTGTTTCTCTGTCTCTCTCTCCCCCAGTGTTTCTCTCTCTCTCCCCCCAGTGTTTCTCTCTCTCTCCCCCAGTGTTTCTCTCTCTCTCGCCCAGTGTTTCTCTCTCTCTCCCCCCAGTGTTTCTCTCTCTCTCCCCCAGTGTTTCTCTCTCTCTCCCCCAGTGTTTCTCTCTCTCTCCCCCAGTGTTTATCTCTCTCTCCCCCAGTTCTTCTCTCTCTCCCCCCAGTTCTTCTCTCTCTCTCCCCCCAGTTCTTTTCTCTCTCTCTTCCCATTGTTTCTCTCTCTCTCCCCAGTGTTTCTCTCTCTCTCTCCCCCCAGTTTCTCTCTCTCTCTCCCTCTCTCTCCCCCAGTGTTTCGCTCTCTCCCCCCAGTGTTTCTCTCTCTCTCTCCCACCCCAGTCTTTCTCTCCCTCTCTACCGCCAGTGATTCTCTCTCTCTCTCCCCAGTGTTTCTCTCTCTACCCCCAGTGTTTCTCTCTCTCTCTCTCCCACCCCAGTGTTTCTCTCTCTCCCACCCCAGTATTTCTCTCTCTCTCCCCCAGTGTTTCTCTCTCTCTCCCCCAGTGTTTCTCTCTCTCCCACCCCAGTTTTTCTCTCTCTCTCCCCCCAGTGTTTCTCTCTCTCTCCCCCAGTGTTTATCTCTCTCTCCACCAGTGTTTCTCTCTCTCCCCCAGTGTTTCTCTCTCTCTCCCCCAGTGTTTCTCTGTCTCTCTCTCCCCCACTGTTTCTCTCTCTCTCCCCCCAGTGTTTCTCTCTCTCTCCCCCAGTGTTTCTCTCTCTCTCCCCCAGTGTTTCTCTCTCTCTCCCCCCAGTGTTTCTCTCTCTCTCCCCCAGTGTTTCTCTCTCTCTCCCCCAGTGTTTCTCTCTCTCTCTCCCCAGTGTTTCTCTCTCTCTCCCCCAGTGTTTCTCTCTCTCTCCCCCAGTGTTTATCTCTCTCCCCCAGTTCTTCTCTCTCTCCCCCCAGTTCTTCTCTCTCTCTCCCCCCAGTTCTTTTCTCTCTCTCTTCCCATTGTTTCTCTCTCTCTCCCCAGTGTTTCTCTCTCTCTCTCCCCCCAGTTTCTCTCTCTCTCTCCCTCTCTCTCCCCCAGTGTTTCGCTCTCTCCCCCCAGTGTTTCTCTCTCTCTCTCCCACCACAGTCTTTCTCTCCCTCTCTACCGCCAGTGATTCTCTCTCTCTCCCCAGTGTTTCTCTCTCTACCCCCAGTGTTTCTCTCTCTCTCTCTCCCACCCCAGTGTTTCTCTCTCTCCCACCCCAGTATTTCTCTCTCTCTCCCCCAGTGTTTCTCTCTCTCTCCCCCAGTGTTTCTCTCTCTCCCACCCCAGTTTTTCTCTCTCTCTCCCCCCAGTGTTTCTCTCTCTCTCCCCCAGTGTTTCTCTCTCTCTCCCCCAGTGTTTATCTCTCTCTCCACCAGTGTTTCTCTCTCTCCCCCAGTGTTTCTCTCTCTCTCCCCCAGTGTTTCTCTCTCTCTACCCCAGTGTTTTTCTCTCTCTCTCCCCCAGTGTTTCTCTCTCTCTCCCCCAGTGTTTCTCTCTCTCTCCCCCCAGTGTTTCTCACTCTCTCCCCCAGTGTTTCTCTCTCTCTCCCCCCAGTGTTTCTCTCTCTCTCTCTCTCTCCCCCCCAGTGTTACTCTCTCTCTCCCCCAGTGTCTCTCTCTCTCTCTCCCTCCCCCCAATGTTTCTCTCTCTCTCTCGCCCAAGTGTTTCTCTCTCTCTCTCTCTCCCCCCAGTGTGTCTCTCTCTCTCTCCCCCCAGTGTTTCTCTCTCTCTCCCCCAATGGTTCTGTCTCTCTCCGCCAGTGTTTCTCTCTCTCTCCCCCATTGTTTCTCTCTCTCTCTCCCCCCACTGTTTCTCTCTCTCTCCCCCAGTGTTTCTCCCTGTCTCACCCCAGTGTTTCTCTCTCTCTCCCCCCAGTGTTTCTCTCCCTCTCTCTCTCTCCCCGCAAGGTTTCTCTCTCTCTCCCCCCCCAGTGTCTCTCTCTCTCTCTCCCTCCCCCAGTGTTTCTCTCTCTCTCTCCCCCCAGTGTTTCTCTCTCTCTCCCCCAGTGTTTCTCTCTCTCTCCCCCATTGTTTCTCTCTCTCTCCCCCCAGTGTTTCCCTTTCTCTCTCCCCCCAGTGCTTCTCTTTCTCTCTCTCCCCCCATTGTTTCTCACTCTCTCTCCCCCAGAGTTTCACTCTCCCCCTCGTGTTTCTCTCTCTCTCCCCCCAGTGTTTCTCTCTCTCTCCCTCCAGTGTTCCTCTCTCTCTCCCCCCAGTTCTTCTCTCTCTCTCTCCCCAGTTCTTCTCTCTCTCTCCCTCCAGTTCTTTTCTCTCTCTCTTCCCAGTGTTTCTCTCCCTCTCTTCCCAGTGTTTCTCTCTCTCTCCCCCAGTGTTTCTGTCTCTCTCCCCAGTGTTTCACTCTCTCTCTCCCAGTGTTTCTCTCTCTCTCTCCCCCCAGTATTTCTCTCTCTCTCCCCCCAGTGTTTCTCTCTCTGTCTCTCTCTCTCTCCCCCAGTGTTTCTCTCTCTCTCCCCCAGTTCTTCTCTCTCTCTCCCCCCAGTTATTCTCTCTCTCTCCCCCCAGTTCTTCTCTCTCTCTCTTCCAGTGTTTCTCTCACTCTCTTTCCAGTGTTTCTCTCTCTCTTCCCAGTGTTTCTCTCTCTCTCTTCCCAGTGTTTCTCTCTCTCTCTTCCCAGTGTTTCTCTCTCTCTCTTCCCAGTCTTTCTCTCTCTGTCCCCCCAGTGTTTCTCTCGCTCTCTCTCTCCCCCCAGTGTTTCTCTCTCTCCCCCCAGTGTTTCTCTCTCGCTCTCTCTCCCCCCAGTGTTTCTCTCTCTCTCTCCCCCCAGTGTTTCTCTCTCTCTACCCCCAGTGGTTCTCTCTCTCTCCCCCAGTGTTTCGCTCTCTCCCCCCAGTGTTTCTCTTTCTCTCTCTCCCCCCAGTGTTTCTCACTCTCTCTCCCCTTGTGTTTCACTCTCCCCCTCGTGTTTCTCTCTCTCCTCCCAGTTCTTCTCTCTCTCTCTCCCCAGTTCTTCTCTCTCTCTCTCCCCCCAGTTCTTCTCTCTCTCTCCCCCCAGTACTTCTTTCTCTCGCTTCCCAGTGTTTCTCTCCCTCTCTTCCCAGTGTTTCTCTCCCTCTCTTCCCAGTGTTTCTCTCCCTATCTTCCCAGTGCTTCTCTCTCTCTCTTCCCAGTGTTTCTCTCTCTCTCTTCCCAGTGTTTCTCTCTCTCTCTTCCCAGTGTTTCTCTCCCTCTCTTCCCAGTGTTTCTCTCCCTCTCTTCCCTGTGTTTCTCTCCCAATCTTCCCATTGCTTCTCTCTCTCTCTTCCCAGTGTTTCTCTCTCTCTCTTCCCAGTCTTTCTCTCTCTCTCTTCCCAGTGTTTCTCTCTCTCTCTTCCCAGTCTTTCTCTCTCTCTCTTCCCAGTGTTTCTCTCTCTCTCATCCCAGTGTTTCTCTCTCTCTCTTCCCAGTCTTTCTCTCTCTCTCCCCCAGTGGTTCTGTCTCTCTCCCCCAGTGTTTCTCTCTCTCTCCCCCAGTGTTTCTCTCTCTCTCTCCCCCCACTGTTTCTCTCTCTCTCCCCCAGTGTTTCTCCCTGTCTCACCCCAGTGTTTCTCTCTCTCTCCCCCCAGTGTTTCTCACTCTCTCTCCCAGTGTTTCTCTCTCCCCCAGTGTTTCTCTCTCTCTTCCCAGTGTTTCTCTCCCTCTCTTCCCAGTGTTTCTCTCTCGCTTCCCCAGTGTTTCTGTCTCCCTCCCCAGTGTTTCTCTCTCTCTCTCCCAGTGTTTCTCTCTCTCTCTCCCCCCAGTGTTTCTCTCTCTCCCCCCAGTGTTTCTCTCTCTCTCTCCACACAGTGTTTCTCTCTCTCTCCCCCCAGTGTCTCTCTCTCTCTCCCTCCCCCCAATGTTTCTCTCTCTTTCTCCCCCCAGTGTCTCTCTCTCTCTCTCTCTCTCTCTCCCCAGTGATTCTCTCTCTCTCTCCCCCCAGTGTTTCTCTCTCTCTCCCCCCGTGTTTCTCTCTCTCCCCCAGTGTTTCTCTCTCACCCCCAGTGTTTCTCTATCTCTCCCCCCACCCAGTGTTTCTCTTTCTCTCTCTCCCCCCAGTGTTTCTCACTCTCTCTCCCCCAGTGTTTCACTCTCCCCCTCATGTTTCTCTCTCTCCCCCCAGTGTTTCTCTCTCACTCCCCCCAGTGTTTCTCTCTCTCTCCCCAGTGTTTCTCTCCCTCTCTTCCAGTGTTTCTCTCACTCTCTTCCCAGTGTTTCTCTCTCTCTTCCCAGTGTTTCTCTCTCTCTCCCCCCAGTGTTTCTCTCTCTCTCCCCCCAGTGTTTCTCTCTCTCTCCCCCCAGTGTTTCTCTCTCTCTCTCTCTCTCTCCCCCCCCCCAGTGTTTCTCTCTCTCTTCCCAGTGTTTCTCTCTCTCTCCCCCCAGTGTTTCTCTCTCTCTCCCCCCAGTGTTTCTCTCTCTCTCCCCCCAGTGTTTCTCTCACTCTCTCTCTCTCTCCCTCCCCCCAATGTTTCTCCCTGTCTCACCCCATTGTTTCTCTCTCTCTCCCCCCAGTGTTTATCTCTCTCTCTCTCTCTCCCCCCAGTGTTTCTCTTTCTCTCTCTCCCCCCAGTGTTTCTCACTCTCTCTCCCCCAGTGTTTCACTCTTCCCCTCGTGTTTCTCTCTCTCTCCCCCCAGTTCTTCTCTCTCTCTCCCCCCAGTTCTTCTCTCTCTCTCCCCCAGTTCTTCTTTCTCTCGCTTCCCAGTGTTTCTCTCCCTCTCTTCCCAGTGTTTCTCTCCCTCTCTTCCCAGTGCTTCTCTCTCTCTCTTCCCAGTGTATCTCTCTCTCTCTTCCCAGTGTTTCTCTCTCTCTCTTCCCAGTGTTTCTCTCTCTCTCTTCCCAGTCTTTCTCTCTCTCTCTTCCCAGTGTTTCTCTCTCTCTCTTCCCAGTGTTTCTCTCTCCCTCTTCCCAGTCTTTCTCTCTCTCTCTCTTCCCAGTCTTTCTCTCTCTCTCCTCCCAGTGTTTTTCTCTCTCCCCCCATTGTTTCTCTCTCTCTCTCCCAGTGTCTCACTCTCTCTCCCCAGTGTTTCTCTCTCTCTCTCCCCCCAGTTTCTGTCTCTCTCCCTCTCTCTCCCCCAGTGTTTCGCTCTCTCCCCCCAGTGTTTCTCTCTCTCTCCCACCCCAGTCTTTCTCTCCCTCTCTACCGCCAGTGATTCTCTCTCTCTCTCCCCAGTGTTTCTCTCTCTCCCACCCCAGTATTTCTCTCTCTCTCCCCCCAGTGTTTCTCTCTCTCTCTCCCCAGTGTTTCTCTCTCTGTCTCTCTCTCCCCCAGTGTTTCTCTCTCTCCCCCAGTGTTTCTCTCTCTCCCACCCCAGTTTTTCTCTCTCTCTCCCCCAGTGTTTCACTCTCTCTCCCTCAGTGTTTCTCTCTCTCTCCCCCAGTGTTTATCTCTCTCTCGCCCAGTGTTTCTCCCTCTCTCCCCCAGAGTTTCTCTCTCTCTCAACCAGTGTTTCTCTCTCTCTCCCCCCGCTGTTTCTCTCTCTCTCTCTCCCCAGTGTTTCTCTCTCTGTCTCTCTCTCTCCCCCAGTGTTTCTCTCTCTCTCCCCCAGTGTTTATCTCTCTCCCACCCCAGTTTTTCTCTCTCTCTCCCCCAGTTTTTCTCTCTCTCTCCCCCAGTGATTCATTCTCTCTCCCCCAGTGTTTCTCTCTCTCTCCCCCAGTGTTTATCTCTCTCTCGCCCAGTGTTTCTCCCTCTCTCCCCCAGTGTTTCTCTCTCTCTCCCCCCAGTTCTTCTCTCTCTCTCCATCCAGTTCTTCTTTCTCTCGCTTCCCAGTGTTTCTCTCACTCTCTTCCCAGTGTTTCTCTCACTCTCTTCCCAGTGTTTTTCTCCCTATCTTCCCAGTGCTTCTCTCCCTCTTCCCAGTGTTTCTCTCTCTCTCTTCCCAGTGTTTCTCTCCCTCTCTTCCCAGTGTTTCTCTCACTCTCTTCCCAGTGTTTCTCTCCCTATCTTCCCAGTGCTTCTCTCTCTCTCTTCCCAGTGTTTCTCTCTCTCTCTTCCCAGTGTTTCTCTCTCTCTCCCCCCAGTGTTTCTCTCTCTCCCCCCAGTGTTTCTCTCTGTCTCTCTCTCTCTCCCCCCAGTGTTTCTCTCTCTCCCCCAGTGTCTCACGTTCTCTCTCTCCCTCCCCCCAATGTTTCTCTCTCCCTCCCCAGTGTTTCTCTCTCTCCCCCAGTGTTTCTCTCTCTCTCCCACAGTTTTTCTCTCTCTCTCCCCCCGTGTTTCTCTCTCTCTCCACCCAGTGTTTCTCTCTCTCTCTCTCTCTCTCCCCCCAGTGTTTCTCTCTCTCTCTCCCCCATTGTTTCTCTCTCTCTCCCCCAGTGTTTCTCTCCCTCCCCCCATTGTTTCTCTCTCTCTCCCCCAATGTTTCTCTCTCTCTCCCCAGTGTTTCTCTCTCTCTCTCCCCCCAGTTTCTCTCTCTCTCCCTCTCTCTCCCCCAGTGTTTCGCTCTCTCCCCCCAGTGTTTCTCTCTCTCTCCCACCCCAGTCTTTCTCTCCCTCTCTACCGCCAGTGATTCTCTCTCTCTCTCCCCAGTGTTTCTCTCTCTCTCTCTCTCCCACCCGAGTATTTCTCTCTCTCCCACCCCAGTATTTCTCTCTCTCTCCCCCCAGTGTTTCTCTCTCTCTCTCTCCCCAGTGTTTCTCTCTCTGTCTCTCTCTCTCCCCCAGTGTTTCTCTCTCTCTCCCCCAGTGTTTCTCTCTCTCCCACCCCAGTTTTTCTCTCTCTCTCCCCCAGTTTTTCTCTCTCTCTCCCCCAGTGTTTCACTCTCTCTCCCTCACTGTTTCTCTCTCTCTCCCCCAGTGTTTATCTCTCTCTCGCCCAGTGTTTCTCCCTCTCTCCCCCAGTGTTTCTCTCTCTCCCCCAGTGTTTCTCTCTCTCCCCCCAGTGTTTCTCTCTCTCTCCCCCCAGTGTTTCTCTCTCTCTCTCGCCCCAGTGTTTCTCTCTCTCTCTCTCTCTCTCTCCCCCCAGTGTGTGTCTCTCTCTCTCCCCCCCAGTGTTACTCTCTCTCTCCCCCAGTTTCTCTCTCTCTCTCTCCCTCCCCCCAGTGTTTCTCTCTCTCTCTCTCTCTCTCCCCCCAGTGTTTCTCTCTCTCTCCCCCAGTGTTTCTCTCTCTCTCCCCCAGTGTTTCTCTCTCTCTCCCCCATTGTTTCTCTCTCTCTCCCCCCAGTGTTTCTCTCTCTCTCTCTCTCCCCCCCCAAGGTTTCTCTCTCTCTCCCCCCCCCCAGTGTCTCTCTCTCTCTCTCTCCCTCCCCCAGTGTTTCTCTCTCTCTCTCCCCCAGTGTTTCTCTCTCTCTCCCCCAGTGTTTCTCTCTCTCTCCCCCATTGTTTCTCTCTCTCTCCCCCCAGTGTTTCTCTCTCTCTCTCTCTCCCCCCCCAAGGTTTCTCTCTCTCTCCCCCCCCCCAGTGTCTCTCTCTCTCTCTCTCCCTCCCCCAGTGTTTCTCTCTCTCTCCCCCCAGTGTTTCTCTTTTTCTCTCCCCGCAGTGCTTCTCTTTCTCTCTCTCCCCCCAGTGTTTCTCACTCTCTCTCTCCCAGAGTTTCACTCTCCCCCTCGTGTTTCTCTCTCTCTCCCCCCAGTGTTCCTCTGTCTCTCCCCCCAGTTCTTCTCTCTCCCTCCAGTTCTTTTCTCTCTCTCTTCCCAGTGTTTCTCTCCCTCTCTTCCCAGTGTTTCTCTCCCTCTCTTCCAGTGTTTCTCTCACTCTCTTCCCAGTGTTTCTCTTTCTCTTCCCAGTGTTTCTCTCTCTCTCTTCCCAGTCTTTCTCTCTCTCTCTTCCCAGTGTTTCTCTCTCTCTCATCCCAGTGTTTCTCTCTCTCTCTTCCCAGTCTTTCTCTCTCTCTCCCCCAGTGGTTCTGTCTCTCTCCCCCAGTGTTTCTCTCTCTCTCCCCCAGTGTTTCTCTCTCTCTCTCCCCCCACTGTTTCTCTCTCTCTCCCCCAGTGTTTCTCCCTGTCTCACCCCAGTGTTTCTCTCTCTCTCCCCCCAGTGTTTCTCACTCTCTCTCCCAGTGTTTCTCTCTCCCCCAGTGTTTCTCTCTCTCTTCCCAGTGTTTCTCTCCCTCTCTTCCCAGTGTTTCTCTCTCGCTTCCCCAGTGTTTCTGTCTCCCTCCCCAGTGTTTCTCTCTCTCTCTCCCAGTGTTTCTCTCTCTCTCTCCCCCCAGTGTTTCTCTCTCTCCCCCCAGTGTTTCTCTCTCTCTCTCCACACAGTGTTTCTCTCTCTCTCCCCCCAGTGTTTCTCTCTCTCTCTCCACACAGTGTTTCTCTCTCTTTCTCCCCCCAGTGTTTCTCTCTCTCTCTCTCTCTCTCTCCCCAGTGATTCTCTCTCTCTCTCCCCCCAGTGTTTCTCTCTCTCTCCCCCCGTGTTTCTCTCTCTCCCCCAGTGTTTCTCTCTCACCCCCAGTGTTTCTCTATCTCTCCCCCCACCCAGTGTTTCTCTTTCTCTCTCTCCCCCCAGTGTTTCTCACTCTCTCTCCCCCAGTGTTTCACTCTCCCCCTCATGTTTCTCTCTCTCCCCCCAGTGTTTCTCTCTCACTCCCCCCAGTGTTTCTCTCTCTCTCCCCAGTGTTTCTCTCCCTCTCTTCCAGTGTTTCTCTCACTCTCTTCCCAGTGTTTCTCTCTCTCTTCCCAGTGTTTCTCTCTCTCTCCCCCCAGTGTTTCTCTCTCTCTCCCCCCAGTGTTTCTCTCTCTCTCCCCCCAGTGTTTCTCTCTCTCTCTCTCTCTCTCCCCCCCCCCAGTGTTTCTCTCTCTCTTCCCAGTGTTTCTCTCTCTCTCCCCCCAGTGTTTCTCTCTCTCTCCCCCCAGTGTTTCTCTCTCTCTCCCCCCAGTGTTTCTCTCACTCTCTCTCTCTCTCCCTCCCCCCAATGTTTCTCCCTGTCTCACCCCATTGTTTCTCTCTCTCTCCCCCCAGTGTTTATCTCTCTCTCTCTCTCTCCCCCCAGTGTTTCTCTTTCTCTCTCTCCCCCCAGTGTTTCTCACTCTCTCTCCCCCAGTGTTTCACTCTTCCCCTCGTGTTTCTCTCTCTCTCCCCCCAGTTCTTCTCTCTCTCTCCCCCCAGTTCTTCTCTCTCTCTCCCCCAGTTCTTCTTTCTCTCGCTTCCCAGTGTTTCTCTCCCTCTCTTCCCAGTGTTTCTCTCCCTCTCTTCCCAGTGCTTCTCTCTCTCTCTTCCCAGTGTATCTCTCTCTCTCTTCCCAGTGTTTCTCTCTCTCTCTTCCCAGTGTTTCTCTCTCTCTCTTCCCAGTCTTTCTCTCTCTCTCTTCCCAGTGTTTCTCTCTCTCTCTTCCCAGTGTTTCTCTCTCCCTCTTCCCAGTCTTTCTCTCTCTCTCTCTTCCCAGTCTTTCTCTCTCTCTCCTCCCAGTGTTTTTCTCTCTCCCCCCATTGTTTCTCTCTCTCTCTCCCAGTGTCTCACTCTCTCTCCCCAGTGTTTCTCTCTCTCTCTCCCCCCAGTTTCTGTCTCTCTCCCTCTCTCTCCCCCAGTGTTTCGCTCTCTCCCCCCAGTGTTTCTCTCTCTCTCCCACCCCAGTCTTTCTCTCCCTCTCTACCGCCAGTGATTCTCTCTCTCTCTCCCCAGTGTTTCTCTCTCTCCCACCCCAGTATTTCTCTCTCTCTCCCCCCAGTGTTTCTCTCTCTCTCTCCCCAGTGTTTCTCTCTCTGTCTCTCTCTCCCCCAGTGTTTCTCTCTCTCCCCCAGTGTTTCTCTCTCTCCCACCCCAGTTTTTCTCTCTCTCTCCCCCAGTGTTTCACTCTCTCTCCCTCAGTGTTTCTCTCTCTCTCCCCCAGTGTTTATCTCTCTCTCCCCCAGTGTTTCACTCTTCCCCTCGTGTTTCTCTCTCTCTCCCCCCAGTTCTTCTCTCTCTCTCCCCCCAGTTCTTCTCTCTCTCTCCCCCAGTTCTTCTTTCTCTCGCTTCCCAGTGTTTCTCTCCCTCTCTTCCCAGTGTTTCTCTCCCTCTCTTCCCAGTGCTTCTCTCTCTCTCTTCCCAGTGTATCTCTCTCTCTCTTCCCAGTGTTTCTCTCTCTCTCTTCCCAGTGTTTCTCTCTCTCTCTTCCCAGTCTTTCTCTCTCTCTCTTCCCAGTGTTTCTCTCTCTCTCTTCCCAGTGTTTCTCTCTCCCTCTTCCCAGTCTTTCTCTCTCTCTCTCTTCCCAGTCTTTCTCTCTCTCTCCTCCCAGTGTTTTTCTCTCTCCCCCCATTGTTTCTCTCTCTCTCTCCCAGTGTCTCACTCTCTCTCCCCAGTGTTTCTCTCTCTCTCTCCCCCCAGTTTCTGTCTCTCTCCCTCTCTCTCCCCCAGTGTTTCGCTCTCTCCCCCCAGTGTTTCTCTCTCTCTCCCACCCCAGTCTTTCTCTCCCTCTCTACCGCCAGTGATTCTCTCTCTCTCTCCCCAGTGTTTCTCTCTCTCCCACCCCAGTATTTCTCTCTCTCTCCCCCCAGTGTTTCTCTCTCTCTCTCCCCAGTGTTTCTCTCTCTGTCTCTCTCTCCCCCAGTGTTTCTCTCTCTCCCCCAGTGTTTCTCTCTCTCCCACCCCAGTTTTTCTCTCTCTCTCCCCCAGTGTTTCACTCTCTCTCCCTCAGTGTTTCTCTCTCTCTCCCCCAGTGTTTATCTCTCTCTCGCCCAGTGTTTCTCCCTCTCTCCCCCAGAGTTTCTCTCTCTCTCAACCAGTGTTTCTCTCTCTCTCCCCCCGCTGTTTCTCTCTCTCTCTCTCCCCAGTGTTTCTCTCTCTGTCTCTCTCTCTCCCCCAGTGTTTCTCTCTCTCTCCCCCAGTGTTTATCTCTCTCCCACCCCAGTTTTTCTCTCTCTCTCCCCCAGTTTTTCTCTCTCTCTCCCCCAGTGATTCATTCTCTCTCCCCCAGTGTTTCTCTCTCTCTCCCCCAGTGTTTATCTCTCTCTCGCCCAGTGTTTCTCCCTCTCTCCCCCAGTGTTTCTCTCTCTCTCCCCCCAGTTCTTCTCTCTCTCTCCATCCAGTTCTTCTTTCTCTCGCTTCCCAGTGTTTCTCTCACTCTCTTCCCAGTGTTTCTCTCACTCTCTTCCCAGTGTTTTTCTCCCTATCTTCCCAGTGCTTCTCTCCCTCTTCCCAGTGTTTCTCTCTCTCTCTTCCCAGTGTTTCTCTCCCTCTCTTCCCAGTGTTTCTCTCACTCTCTTCCCAGTGTTTCTCTCCCTATCTTCCCAGTGCTTCTCTCTCTCTCTTCCCAGTGTTTCTCTCTCTCTCTTCCCAGTGTTTCTCTCTCTCTCCCCCCAGTGTTTCTCTCTCTCCCCCCAGTGTTTCTCTCTGTCTCTCTCTCTCTCCCCCCAGTGTTTCTCTCTCTCCCCCAGTGTCTCACGTTCTCTCTCTCCCTCCCCCCAATGTTTCTCTCTCTCTCCCCAGTGTTTCTCTCTCTCCCCCAGTGTTTCTCTCTCTCTCCCACAGTTTTTCTCTCTCTCTCCCCCCGTGTTTCTCTCTCTCTCCACCCAGTGTTTCTCTCTCTCTCTCTCTCTCTCCCCCCAGTGTTTCTCTCTCTCTCTCCCCCATTGTTTCTCTCTCTCTCCCCCAGTGTTTCTCTCCCTCCCCCCATTGTTTCTCTCTCTCTCCCCCAATGTTTCTCTCTCTCTCCCCAGTGTTTCTCTCTCTCTCTCCCCCCAGTTTCTCTCTCTCTCCCTCTCTCTCCCCCAGTGTTTCGCTCTCTCCCCCCAGTGTTTCTCTCTCTCTCCCACCCCAGTCTTTCTCTCCCTCTCTACCGCCAGTGATTCTCTCTCTCTCTCCCCAGTGTTTCTCTCTCTCTCTCTCTCCCACCCCAGTATTTCTCTCTCTCCCACCCCAGTATTTCTCTCTCTCTCCCCCCAGTGTTTCTCTCTCTCTCTCTCCCCAGTGTTTCTCTCTCTGTCTCTCTCTCTCCCCCAGTGTTTCTCTCTCTCTCCCCCAGTGTTTCTCTCTCTCCCACCCCAGTTTTTCTCTCTCTCTCCCCCAGTTTTTCTCTCTCTCTCCCCCAGTGTTTCACTCTCTCTCCCTCACTGTTTCTCTCTCTCTCCCCCAGTGTTTATCTCTCTCTCGCCCAGTGTTTCTCCCTCTCTCCCCCAGTGTTTCTCTCTCTCCCCCAGTGTTTCTCTCTCTCCCCCCAGTGTTTCTCTCTCTCTCCCCCCAGTGTTTCTCTCTCTCTCTCCCCCAGTGTTTCTCTCTCTCTCCCCCAGTGTTTATCTCTCTCCCACCCCAGTTTTTCTCTCTCTCTCCCCCAGTTTTTCTCTCTCTCTCCCCCAGTGATTCACTCTCTCTCCCCCAGTGTTTCTCTCTCTCTCCCCCAGTGTTTATCTCTCTCTCGCCCAGTGTTTCTCCCTCTCTCCCCCAGTGTTTCTCTCTCTCTCCCCCCAGTTCTTCTCTCTCTCTCCCTCCAGTTCTTCTTTCTCTCGCTTCCCAGTGTTTCTCTCACTCTCTTCCCAGTGTTTCTCTCCCTCTCTTCCCAGTGTTTCTCTCCCTCTCTTCCCAGTGTTTCTCTCCCTCTCTTCCCAGTGTTTCTCTCCCTATCTTCCCAGTGCTTCTCTCTCTCTCTTCCCAGTGTTTCTCTCTCTCACTTCCCAGTGTTTCTCTCTCTCTTCCCAGTCTTTCTCTCTCTCTCTTCCCAGTCTTTCTCTCTCTCTCCCCCCAGTGTTTATCTCTCTCCCCCCAGTGTTTCTCTCTCTCTCTCTCTCCCTCCCCCCAATGTTTCTCTCTCTCTCCCCCCAGTGTTTCTCTCTCTCTCTCTCTCTCTCACCCCAGTGTTTCTCTCTCTCTCTCTCTCCCTCCCCCCAATGTTTCTCTCTCTCTCCCCCCAGTGTTTCTCTCTCTCTCTCTCTCTCACCCCAGTGTTTCGCTCTCTCCCCCCATTGTTTCTCTCTCTCTCCCCCAGTGTTTCTCTCTCTCTCCCCAGTGTTTCTCTCTCTCTCTCCCCCCAGTTTCTCTCTCTCTCCCTCCCTCTCCCCCAGTGTTTCGCTCTCTCCCCCCAGTGTTTCTCTCTCTCTCCCACCCCAGTCTTTCTCTCCCTCTCTACCGCCAGTGATTCTCTCTCTCTCTCCCCAGTGTTTCTCTCTCTCTACCCCCAGTGTTTCTCTCTCTCTCTCTCTCCCACCCCAGTGTTTCTCTCTCTCCCACCCCAGTATTTCTCTCTCTCTCCCCCCAGTGTTTCTCTCTCTCTCTCTCCCCAGTGTTTCTCTCTCTGTCTCTCTCTCTCCCCCAGTGTTTCTCTCTCTCTCCCCCAGTGTTTCTCTCTCTCCAACCCCAGTTTTCCTCTCTCTCTCCCCCAGTTTTTCTCTCTCTCTCCCCCAGTGTTTCACTCTCTCTCCCCCAGTGTTTCTCTCTCTCTCCCCCAGTGTTTATCTCTCTCTCACCCAGTGTTTCTCCCTCTCTCCCCCAGAGTTTCTCTCTCTCTCCCCCAGTGTTTCTCTCTCTCTCCCCCCAGTGTCTCTCTCTCTCTCTCTCTCCCCAGTGTTTCTCTCTCTGTCTCTCTCTCTCCCCCAGTGTTTCTCTCTCTCTCCCACAGTGTTTATCTCTCTCCCACCCCAGTTTTTTTCTCTCTCTCCCCCAGTGATTCACTCTCTCTCCCCCAGTGTTTCTCTCTCTCTCCCCCAGTGTTTATCTCTCTCTCGCCCAGTGTTTCTCCCTCTCTCCCCCAGAGTTTCTCTCTCTCTCCCCCAGTGTTTCTCTCTCTCTCCCCCCAGTGTCTCTCTCTCTCTCTCTCTCCCCAGTGTTTCTCTCTCTGTCTCTCTCTCTCCCCCAGTGTTTCTCTCTCTCTCCCCCAGTGTTTATCTCTCTCCCACCCCAGTTTTTTTCTCTCTCTCCCCCAGTGATTCACTCTCTCTCCCCCAGTGTTTCTCTCTCTCCCCCAGTTCTTCTCTCTCTCTCCCTCCAGTTCTTCTTTCTCTCGCTTCCCAGTGTTTCTCTCCCTCTCTTCCCAGTGTTTCTCTCCCTCTCTTCCAGTGTTTCTCTCCCTCTCTTCCCAGTGTTTCTCTCCCTATCTTCCCAGTGCTTCTCTCTCTCTCTTCCCAGTGTTTCTCTCTCTCTCTTCCCAGTGTTGCTCTCTCTCTCTTCCCAGTGTTTCTCTCTCTCTTCCCAGTCTTTCTCTCTCTCTCTTCCCAGTCTTTCACTCTCTCTCCCCCCAGTGTTTCTCTCTCTCCCCCCAGTGTTTCTCTCTCTCTCTCTCCCCCCAGTGTTTCTCTCTCTCTCTCCCCCCATTGTTTCTCTCTCTCTCCCCCAGTGTTTCTCTCTCTCCCCCCAGTGTCTCTCTCTCTCTCTCTCTCCCCCCAGTTTCTCTCTCTCTCCCTCTCTCTCCCCCAGTGTTTCGCTCTCTCCCCCCAGTGTTTCTCTCTCTCTCCCACCCCAGTCTTTCGCACCCTCTCTACCGCCAGTGATTCTCTCTCTCTCTCCCCAGTGTTTCTCTCTCTCTACCCCCAGTGTTGCTCTCTCTCTCTCCCACCCCAGTGTTTCTCTCTCTCCCACCCCAGTATTTCTCTCCCTCTCCCCCCAGTGTTTCTCTCTCTCTCCCCAGTGTTTCTCTCTCTGTCTCTCTCTCTCCCCCAGTGTTTCTCTCTCTCTCCCCCAGTGTTTCTCTCTCTCCCACCCCAGTTTTTCTCTCTCTCTCCCCCAGTGTTTCACTCTCTCTCCCCCAGTGTTTCACTCTCTCTCCCTCAGTGTTTCTCTCTCTCTCCCCCAGTGTTTATCTCTCTCTCGCCCAGTGTTTCTCCCTCTCTCCCCCAGAGTTTCTCCCTCTCTCCCCCAGTGTTTCTCTCTCTCTCCCCCCAGTGTTTCTCTCTCTGTCTCTCTCTCTCCCCCAGTGTTTCTCTCTCTCTCCCCCAGTGTTTATCTCTCTCCCACCCCAGTTTTTCTCTCTCTCTCCCCCAGTTTTTCTCTCTCTCTCCCCCAGTGATTCACTCTCTCTCCCCCAGTGATTCACTCTCTCTCCCCCAGTGTTTCTCTCTATCTCCCCCAGTTTTTCTCTCTCTCTCGCCCAGTGTTTCTCGCTCTCTCCCCCAGTGTCTCTCTCTCTCTCCCCCCAGTTCTTCTCTCTCTCTCCCTCCAGTTCTTCTTTCTCTCGCTTCCCAGTGTTTCTCTCACTCTCTTCCCAGTGTTTCTCTCCCTCTCTTCCCAGTGTTTCTCTCCCTCTCTTCCCAGTGTTTCTCTCCCTATCTTCCCAGTGCTTCTCTCTCTCTCTTCCCAGTGTTTCTCTCCCTCTCTTCCCAGTGTTTCTCTCCCTATCTTCCCAGTGCTTCTCTCTCTCTCTTCTCAGTGTTTCTCTCTCTTCCCAGTGTTTCTCTCTCTCTCTTCCCAGTGTTTCTCTCTCTCTTCCCAGTCTTTCTCTCTCTCTCTTCCCAGTCTTTCTCTCTCTCTCCCCCCAGTGTTTCTCTCTCTCCCCCCAGTGTTTCTCTATCTCTCTCTCTCTCTCTCTCTCTCCCCCCAGTGTTTCTCTCTCTCTCTCCCCCCAGTGTTTCTCTCTCTCTCCCCCAGTGGTTCTGTCTCTCTCCCCCAGTGTTTCTCTCTCCCCCAGTGTTTGTCTCTCTCTCCCCCCCCCCAGTGTCTCTCTCTCTCTCCCCCAGTGTCTCTCTCTCTCTCTCTCCCTCCCCCAATGTTTCTCTCTCTCTCTCTCTCTCTCCCCCCAGTGTTTCTCTCTCTCTCTCCCCAGTGTTTCTCTCTCACTACCCCCAGTGTTTCTCTTTCTCTCTCCACCACCCACCCCAGTGTTTCTCTTGCTCTCTCTCCCCCCAGTGTTTCTCACTCTCTCTCCCCCCAGTGTTTCTCTCTCTCTCCCCACAATTCTTCTCTCTCTCTCTCCCCAGTTCTTCTCTCTCTCTCCCCCCAGTTCTTCTCTCTCTCTCCCCCCAGTTCATCTCTCTCTCTCTCTTCCCAGTGTTTCTCTCCCTCTCTTCCCAGTGTTTCTCTCCCTCTCTTCCCAGTGTTTCTCTCTCTCTCTTCCCAGTGTTTCTCTCTCTCTCTTCCCAGCCTTTCTCTCTCTGTCCCCCCAGTGTTTCTCTCGCTCTCTCTTCCCCCCAGTGTTTCTCTCTCTCTCTCTCTCTCTCTCCGCCCAGTTCTTCTCTCTCTCTCCCCCCAGTTCATCTCTCTCTCTCTTCCCAGTGCTTCTCTCCCTCTCTTCCCAGTGTTTCTCTCCCTCTCTTCCCAGTGTTTCTCTCCCTCTCTTCCCAGTGTTTCTCCCTCTCTCTTCCCAGTGTTTCTCTCTCTCTGTTCCCAGTCTTTCTCTCTCTCTCTTCCTAGTGTTTCTCTCTCTCTCTTCCCAGTCTTTCTCTCTCTGTCCCCCCAGTGTTTCTCTCGCTCTCTCTCTCCCCCCAGTGTTTCTCTCTCTCCCCCCAGTGTTTCTCTCTCGCTCTCTCTCCCCCCAGTGTTTCTCTCTCTCTCTCCCCCCAGTGTTTCTCTCTCTCTCCCCCAGTGGTTCTCTCTCTCTCCCCCCAGTGGTTCTCTCTCTCTCCCCCCAGTGTTTCTCTCTCTCTCCCCCAGTGGTTCTCTCTCTCTCCCCCAGTGTTTCTCTCTCTCCCCCCAGTGTTTCTCTTTCTCTCTCCCCCCCCCCCCAGTGTTTCTCTCTCTCTCTCCCCCCAGTGTTTCTCTCTCTCTCCCCCAGTGGTTCTCTCTCTCTCCCCCAGTGTTTCTCTCTCTCCCCCCAGTGTTTCTCTTTCTCTCTACCCCCCCCAGTGTTTCTCTTTCTCTCTCCACCAGTGTTTCACTCTCCCCCTCGTGTTTCTCTCTCTCTCCCCCCAGTTCTTCTCTCTCTCTCCCCCCAGTTCTTCTCTCTCTCTCTTCCCAGTTCTTCTTTCTCTCGCTTTCCAGTGTTTCTCTCCCTCTCTTCCCAGTGTTTCTCTCCCTATCTTCCCAGTGCTTCTCTCTCTCTCTTCCCAGTCTTTCTCTCTCTCTCTTCCCAGTCTTTCTCTCTCTCTCCTCCCAGTGTTTCTCTCTCTCTCTTCCCAGTCTTTCTCTCTCTCTCTTCCCAGTCTTTCTCTCTCTCTCCTCCCAGTGTTTCTCTCTCTCCCCCAGTGTTTCTCTCTCTCTCTCCCCCCAGTATTTCTCTCTCTCTCTCTGCCCCCAATGTTTCTCTCTCTGTCCCCCCCCCCACAGTGTTTCTCTCTCTCTCTCACCACAGTGTTTCTCTCTCTCTCTCGCCCAGTGTTTCTCCCTCTCTCCCCCAGAGTTTCTCTCTCTGTCACCCCCCAGTGTTTCTCTCTCTATCCCCCAGTGGTTCTGTCTCTCTCCCCCAGTATTTCTCTCTCTCTCTCCCCCCACTGTTTCTCTCTCTCTCCCCCAGTGTTTCTCTCTCTCTCCCCCCAGTGTCTCTCTCTCTCTCTCTCCCCCAGTGTTTCTCTCTCTCTCTCTCCCCAGTGTTTCACTCTCCCCCAGTATTTCTCTCTCTCTCTCCCCCCACTGTTTCTCTCTCTCTCTCCCCCCCAATGTTTCTCTCTCTCTCCCCCCAGTGTCTCTCTCTCTCTCTCTCCCCCAGTGTTTCTCTCTCTCTCTCTCCCCAGTGTTTCACTCTCCCCCAGTGTTTCTCTCCATCTCCCCCAGTGTTTCTCTCTATCTCCCCCAGAGTTTCACTCTCCCCCTCGTGTTTCTCTCTCTCTCCCCCCAGTTCTTCTCTCTCTCTCCCTCCAGTTCTTTTCTCTCTCTCTTCCCAGTGTTTCTCTCCATCTCTTCCCAGTGTTTCTGTCTCTCTCCCCCCAGTGTCTCTCTCTCTCTCTCTCACTCCCCCCAATGTTTCTCTCTCTCTCTCTCCACAGTGTTTCTCTCTCTCTCTCTCTCCCCAGTGTTTCTCTCTCTCTCTCCCCCAGTGTTTCTCTCTCTCTCCCCCCGTGTTTCTCTCTCTCTCCCCCAGTGTTTCTCTCTCTCCCCCCCAGTGTTTCTCTTTCTCTCTCTATCCCCAGTGTTTCTCACTCTCTCTCCCCCAGTGATTCACTCTCCCCCTCATGTTTCTCTCTCTTCCCCCAGTGTTTCTCTCTCTCTCCCCCCAGTGTTTCTCTCTCTCTCCCCCAGTTCTACTCTCTTTCTCCCCCAGTGTTTCTCTCTCTCTCTCTCTCTCTCTCTCCCCAGTGTTTCTCTTTCTCTCTCTCCCCCCAGTGTTTCTCTCTCTCTCCCTCCGTGTTTCTCTCTCTCTCCCCCAGTCTTTCACTCTCCCCCCAGTGTTTCTCTCTCTCTCCCCCCAGTTTTTCTCTCTCTCTCCCCCCAGTTCATCTCTCTCTCTCTTCCCAGTGTTTCTCTCCCTCTCTTCCAGTGTTTCTCTCACTCTCTTCCCAGTGTTTCTCTCTCTCTTCCCAGTGTTTCTCTCTCTCCCCCAGTGTTTCTCTCTCTCTCCCCCAGTGTTTCTCTCTCTCTTCCCAGTGTTTCTCTCTCTCCCCCAGTGTTTCTCTCTCTCTCCCCCAGTGTTTCTCTCTCTCTCTCTCCCCCCATTGTTTCCCTTTCTCTCCCCCCAGTGTTTCTCTCTCTCTCCCCCCAGTGTGTGTCTCTCTCTCTCCCCCCAGTGTTTCTCTCTCTCTCCCCCAGTGGTTCTGTCTCTCTCCCCCAGTGTTTCTCTCTCTCTCCCCCAGTGTTTCTCTCTCTCTCTCCCCCCACTGTTTCTCTCTCTCTCCCCCAGTGTTTCTCTCTCTCTCTCCCCCCACTGTTTCTCTCTCTCTCACCCCAGTGTTTCTCTCTCTCTCCCCAGTGTTTCTCTCTATCTCTCTCTCTCCCCCCAAGGTTTCTCTCTCTCTCCCCCCCAGTGTCTCTCTCTCTCTCTCCCTCCCCCAGTGTTTCTCTCTCTCTCCCCCCAGTGTTTCTCTCTCTCTCCCCCCAGTGTCTCTCTCTCTCTCTCTCTCTCCCCCCCCCAGTGTTTCTCTCTCTCTCCCCCAGTTCTACTCTCTTTCTCCCCCAGTGTCTCTCTCTCTCTCTCTCTCTCTCTCCCCAGTGTTTCTCTCACTCTCTTCCCAGTGTTTATCTCTCTCTTCCCAGTGTTTCTCTCTCTCTCCCCCAGTGTTTCTCTCTCTCTCCCCCAGTGTTTCTCTCTCTCTCCCCCAGTGTTTCTCTCTCTCTCTCCCCAGTGTTTCTCTCTCTCTCCCCCCAGTGTTTCTCTCTCTCTCCCCCCAGTGTTTCTCACTCTCTCTCTCTCTCCCCCCCAGTGTCTCTCTCTCTCTCACCCTCCCCCCAATGTTTCTCTCTCTCTCTCGCCCCAGTGTTTCTCTCTCTCTCTCTCTCTCCCCCCAAGGTTTCTCTCTCTCTCCCCCCCAGTGTCTCTCTCTCTCTCACCCTCCCCCCAATGTTTCTCTCTCTCTCTCGCCCCAGTGTTTCTCTCTCTCTCTCTCTCTCCCCCCAAGGTTTCTCTCTCTCTCCCCCCCAGTGTCTCTCTCTCTCTCACCCTCCCCCCAATGTTTCTCTCTCTCTCCCTCCCCCAGTGTTTCTCTCTCTCTCCCCCCAGTGTTTCTCTCTCTCTCCCCCCAGTGTTTCTCTCTCTCTCTCTCTCTCTCCCCCCCAGTGTTTCTCTCTCTCTCTCTCCCCCCAGTGTCTCTCTCTCTCTCTCTCTATCTCTCTCCCTCCCCCCAATGTTTCTCTCTCTCTCTCCACAGTGTTTCTCTCTCTCTCTCTCTCTCCCAAGTGTTTCTCCCTCTCTCCCCCCAGTGTTTCTGTCTCTCTCCCCCCGTGTTTCTCTCTCTCCCCCGAGTGTTTCTCTTTCTCTCTCCCCCCCAGTGTTTCTCTTTCTCTCTCTATCCCCAGTGTTTCTCACTCTCTCTCCCCCAGTGATTCACTCTCCCCCTCATGTTTCTCTCTCTCTCCCCCAGTGTTTCTCTCTCTCTCCCCCCAGTGTTTCTCTCTCTCTCCCCCAGTTCTTCTCTCTTTCTCCCCCCAGTGTTTCTCTCCCTCTCTCACTCTCTCTCTCTCCCCAGTGTTTCTCTCTCTCTCCCCCCAGTGTTTCTCTCTCTCTCCCCCCGTGTTTCTCTCTCTCTCCCCCAGTGTTTCTCTCTCACCCCCAGTGTTTCTCTTTCTCTCACCCCCAGTGTTTCTCTTTCTCTCTCTCCCCCCAGTGTTTCTCACTCTCTCTCCCCCAGTGTTTCACTCTCCCCCTCATGTTTCTCTCTCTCCCCCCAGTGTTTCTCTCTCTCTCCCCCCAGTGTTTCTCTCTCTCTCCCCCAGCTCTTCTCTCTCTCTCCCCCCAGTTCTTCTCTCTCTCTCCCCCCAGTTCATCTCTCTCTCTCTTCCCAGTGTTTCTCTCCCTCTCTTCCCAGTGTTTCTCTCCCTCTCTTCCCAGTGTTTCTCTCCCTCTCTTCCAGTGTTTCTCTCTTTCTCCCCCCAGTGTTTCTCTCTCTCTCTCACTCTCTCTCTCTCCCCAGTGTTTCTCTCTCTCTCCCCCCAGTGTTTATCTCTCTCTCCCCCCGTGTTTCTCTCTCTCTCCCCCAGTGTTTCTCTCTCACCCCCAGTGTTTCTCTTTCTCTACCCCCCCAGTGTTTCTCTTTCTCTCTCTCCCCCCAGTGTTTCTCACTCTCTCTCCCCCAGTGTTTCACTCTCCCCCTCATGTTTCTCTCTCTCCCCCCAGTGTTTCTCTCTCTCTCCCCCCAGTGTTTCTCTCTCTCTCCCCCAGCTCTTCTCTCTCTCTCCCCCCAGTTCTTCTCTCTCTCTTCCCCCAGTTCATCTCTCTCTCTCTTCCCAGTGTTTCTCTCCCTCTCTTCCCAGTGTTTCTCTCCCTCTCTTCCAGTGTTTCTCTCACTCTCTTCCCAGTGTTTCTCTCTCTCTTCCCAGTGTTTCTCTCTCTCTCCCCCAGTGTTTCTCTCTCTCTCCCCCAGTGTTTCTCTCTCTCTAACCCAGTGTTTCTCTCTCTCTCTCTCCCGCCATTGTTTCCCTTTCTCTCCCCCCAGTGTTTCTCTCTCTCTCCCCCCAGTGTTTCTCTCTCTCTCCCCCCAGTGTTTCTCTCTCTCTCCCCCCAGTGTTTCTCTCTCTCTCTCTCTCTCTCTCCCCCCCAGTGTTACTCTCACTCTCCCCCAGTGTCTCTCTCTCTCTCTCCCTCCCCCCAATGTTTCTCTCTCTCTCTCGCCACAGTGTTTCTCTCTCTCTCTCTCTCTCTTTCTCTCTCCCCCCAGTGTGTGTCTCTCTCTCTCCCCCCAGTATTTCTCTCTCTCTCCCCCAGTGGTTCTGTCTCTCTCCCCCAGTGTTTCTCTCTCTCTCCCCCAGTGTTTCTCTCTCTCTCTCCCCCCACTGTTTCTCTCTCTCCCCCAGTGTTTCTCCCTGTCTCACCCCAGTGTTTCTCTCTCTCTCCCCCCAGTGTTTCTCTCTCTCTCTCTCCCCCCAAGGTTTCTCTCTATCTCCCCACCGCAGTGTCTCTCTCTCTCTCTCTCCCTCCCCCAGTGTTTCTCTCTCTCTCTCCCCCCAGTGTTTCTCTCTCTCTGCCCCAGTGTTTCTCTCTCTCTCCCACATTGTTTCTCTCTCTCTCCCCCAGTGTTTCTCTTTCTGTCTCCCACCAGTGCTTCTCTTTCTCTCTCTCCCCCCAGTGTTTCGCACTCTCTCTCCCCCAGAGTTTCACTCTCCCCCTCGTGTTTCTCTCTCTCTCCCCCCAGTGTTTCTCTCTCTCTCCCCCCAGTGTTCCTCTCTCTCTCCCCCCAGTTCTTCTCTCTCCCTCCAGTTCTTTTCTCTCTCTCTTCCCAGTGTTTCTCTCCCTCCCCAGTGTTTCTCTCTCTCTCACCCCCAGTGTTTCTGGCTCTCTCCCCCAGTGTTTCTCTCTCTCTCCCCCAGTGTTTCTCTCTCTCTCCCCCCAGTGTTTCTCTCTCTCTCTCTCTCTCCCCCCAGTGTTACTCTCTCTCTCCCCCAGTGTCTCTCTCTCTCTCTCCCTCCCCACAATGTTTCACTCTCTCTCTCGCCCCAGTGTTTCTCTCTCTCTCTCTCTCTCTCTCTCTCTCACCCCCCAGTGTGTGTCTCTCTCTCTCCCCCCAGTGTTTCTCTCTCTATCCCCCAGTGGTTCTGTCTCTCTTCCCCAGTGTTTCTCGCTCTCTCCCCCAGTATTTCTCTCTCTCTCTCCCCCCAGTGTTTCTCTCTCACTCCCCCCAGTGTTTCTCTGTCTCTCCCCCCAATGTTTCTCTCTCTCTCTCCCCCCAGTGTCTCTCTCTCTCTCTCCCCCAGTGTTTCTCTCTCTCTCTCTCCCCCAGTGTTTCTCTCTCTCTCCCCCAGTGTTTCTCTCCATCTCCCCCAGTGTTTCTCTTTCTCTCTCCCCCCAGTGCTTCTCTTTCTCTCTCCCCCCAGTGTTTCTCACTCACTCTCCCCCAGAGTTTCACTCTCCCCCTCGTGTCTCTCTCTCTCTCCCCCCAGTGTTTCTCTCTCTCTCCCCACAGTTCTTCTCTCTCTCTCCCCCCTGTTCTTCTCTCTCTCTCCCCCCAGTTCTTCTCTCTCTCTCCCCCAGTTCTTCTTTCTCTCGCTTCCCAGTGTTTCTCTCCCTCTCTTCCCAGTGTTTCTCTCCCTATCTTCCCAGTGCTTCTCTCTCTCTCTTCCCAGTGTTTCTCTCTCTCTCTTACCAGTGTTTCTCTCTCTCTCTTCCCAGTCTTTCTCTCTCTCTCTTCCCAGTCTTTCTCTCTCTCTCCTCCCAGTGTTTCTCTCTCTCTCTCTCACCCCAGTATTTCTCTCTCTCTCTGCCACCACTGTTTCTCTCTCTCTCTGCCCCCAGTGTTTCTCTCTCTCTCTCTCTCCCCCAGTGTTTCTCTCTCTCCCTCCCCCCTATGTTTCTCTCTCTCTCTCCCCAGTGTTTCTCTCTCTCCCCCAGTGTTTCTCTCTCTCTCCGCCCCCCAGTGTTTCTCTCTCTCGCCCAGTGTTTCTCCCTCTCTCCCCCAGTGTTTCTCTCTCTCTCCCCCAGTGTTTCTCTCTCTCTCCCCCAGTGTTTCTCTCTCTCTCCCCCGGTGTTTTTCTCTCTCTCTCCCCCAGTGTTTCTCTCTCTCTCCCCCAGTGTTTCTCTCTCTCTCCCCCAGTGTTTCTCTCTCTCTCTCTCCCCCCAGTGTTTCTCTCTCTGTCCCCCCAGTGTTTCTCTCTCTCTCTCTCTCTCTCTCTCTCCCCCCAGTGTTACTCTCTCTCTCCCCCAGTGTCTCTCTCTCTCTCTCCCACCCCACAATGTTTCACTCTCTCTCTCGCCCCAGTGTTTCTCTCTCTCTCTCTCTCTCTCTCACCCCCCAGTGTGTCTCTCTCTCTCACCCCCCAGTGTTTCTCTCTCTATCCCCCAGTGTTTCTCTCTCTCTCCCCCCAGTGTTTCTCTCTCTCTCCCCCAGTGTTTCTCTCTCTCTCCCCCCAATGTTTCTCTCTCTCTCTCCCCCCAGTGTCTCTCTCTCTCTCTCTCCCCCAGTGTTTCTCTCTCTCTCCTCAGTGTTTCTCTCTCTCTCCCCAGTGTTTCTCTCTCTCTCCCCCAGTGTTTCTCTCCATCTCCTCCAGTGTTTCTCTCTCTCTCCCCCCAGTGTTTCTCTTTCTCTCTCCCCCCAGTGTTTCTCACTCACTCTCCCCCAGAGTTTCACTCTCCCCCTCATGTTTCACTCTCTCTCCCCCCAGTGTTTCTTTCTCTATCCCCCAGTGTTTCTCTCTCTCTCCACACAGTGTTTCTCTCTCTCTCCCCCCAGTGTTTCTCTCTCTCCCCCCAGTGTTTCTCTCTCTCTCTCTCTCTCTCTCTCTCTCCCCCCCAGTGTTTCTCTCTCTCTCTCTCCCCCAGTGTTTCTCTCTCTCTCCCCCAGTGTTTCTCTCTCTCTCCCCCAGTGTTTCTCCCTCTCTCCCCCAGAGTTTCTCTCTCTCACCCCCAGTGTTTCTGGCTCTCTCCCCCAGTGTTTCTCTCTCTCTCCCCCAGTGTTTCTCTCTCTCTCCCCCTGTGTTTTTCTCTCTCTCTCCCCCAGTGTTTCTCTCTCTCTCCCCCAGTGTTTCTCTCTCTCTCCCCCAGTATTTCTCTCTCTCTCTCCCCCAGTGTTTCTCCCTATCTCACCCCAGTGTTTCTCTCTCTGTCCCCCCAGTGTTTCTCTCTCTCTCTCTCTCTCTCTCCCCAGTGTTACTCTCTCTCTCCCCCAGTGTCTCTCTCTCTCTCTCCCTCCCCACAATGTTTCACTCTCTCTCTCGCCCCCGTGTTTCTCTCTCTCTCTCTCTCTCTCTCCCCCCAGTGTTTCTCTCTCTATCCCCCAGTGGTTCTGTCTCTCTCCCCCAGTATTTCTCTCTCTCTCTCCCCCCACTGTTTCTCTCTCTCTCCCCCAGTGTTTCTCTCTCTCTCCCCCCAGTGTCTCTCTCTCTCTCTCTCCCCCAGTGTTTCTCTCTCTCTCTCTCCCCAGTGTTTCACTCTCCCCCAGTATTTCTCTCTCTCTCTCCCCCCACTGTTTCTCTCTCTCTCTCCCCCCCAATGTTTCTCTCTCTCTCCCCCCAGTGTCTCTCTCTCTCTCTCTCCCCCAGTGTTTCTCTCTCTCTCTCCCCAGTGTTTCACTCTCCCCCAGTGTTTCTCTCCATCTCCCCCAGTGTTTCTCTCTATCTCCCCCAGAGTTTCACTCTCCCCCTCGTGTTTCTCTCTCTCTCCCCCCAGTTCTTCTCTCTCTCTCCCTCCAGTTCTTTTCTCTCTCTCTTCCCAGTGTTTCTCTCCATCTCTTCCCAGTGTTTCTGTCTCTCTCCCCCCAGTGTCTCTCTCTCTCTCTCTCACTCCCCCCAATGTTTCTCTCTCTCTCTCTCCACAGTGTTTCTCACTCTCTCTCTCTCTCCCCAGTGTTTCTCTCTCTCTCTCCCCCAGTGTTTCTCTCTCTCTCCCCCCGTGTTTCTCTCTCTCTCCCCCAGTGTTTCTCTCTCTCCCCCCAGTGTTTCTCTTTCTCTCTCTATCCCCAGTGTTTCTCACTCTCTCTCCCCCAGTGATTCACTCTCCCCCTCATGTTTCTCTCTCTTCCCCCAGTGTTTCTCTCTCTCTCCCCCCAGTGTTTCTCTCTCTCTCCCCCAGTTCTACTCTCTTTCTCCCCCAGTGTTTCTCTCTCTCTCTCTCTCTCTCTCCCCAGTGTTTCTCTTTCTCTCTCTCCCCCCAGTGTTTCTCTCTCTCTCCCTCCGTGTTTCTCTCTCTCTCCCCCAGTCTTTCACTCTCCCCCCAGTGTTTCTCTCTCTCTCCCCCCAGTGTTTCTCTCTCTCTCCCCCCAGTGTTTCTCTCTCTCTCCCCCAGCTCTTCTCTCTCTCTCCCCCCAGTTTTTCTCTCTCTCTCCCCCCAGTTCATCTCTCTCTCTCTTCCCAGTGTTTCTCTCCCTCTCTTCCAGTGTTTCTCTCACTCTCTTCCCAGTGTTTCTCTCTCTCTTCCCAGTGTTTCTCTCTCTCCCCCAGTGTTTCTCTCTCTCTCCCCCATTGTTTCCCTTTCTCTCCCCCCAGTGTTTCTCTCTCTCTCCCCCCAGTGTGTGTCTCTCTCTCTCCCCCCAGTGTTTCTCTCTCTCTCCCCCAGTGGTTCTGTCTCTCTCCCCCAGTGTTTCTCTCTCTCTCCCCCAGTGTTTCTCTCTCTCTCTCCCCCCACTGTTTCTCTCTCTCTCCCCCAGTGTTTCTCTCTCTCTCTCCCCCCACTGTTTCTCTCTCTCTCACCCCAGTGTTTCTCTCTCTCTCCCCAGTGTTTCTCTCTATCTCTCTCTCTCCCCCCAAGGTTTCTCTCTCTCTCCCCCCCAGTGTTTCTCTCTCTCTCTCCCTCCCCCAGTGTTTCTCTCTCTCTCCCCCCAGTGTTTCTCTCTCTCTCCCCCCAGTGTCTCTCTCTCTCTCTCTCTCTCCCCCCCCAGTGTTTCTCTCTCTCTCCCCCAGTTCTACTCTCTTTCTCCCCCAGTGTCTCTCTCTCTCTCTCTCTCTCCCCAGTGTTTCTCTCACTCTCTTCCCAGTGTTTATCTCTCTCTTCCCAGTGTTTCTCTCTCTCTCCCCCAGTGTTTCTCTCTCTCTCCCCCAGTGTTTCTCTCTCTCTCCCCCAGTGTTTCTCTCTCTCTCCCCCCAATGTTTCTCTCTCTCTCCCCCCAGTGTTTCTCTCTCTCTCCCCCCAGTGTTTCTCTCTCTCTCTCTCTCCCCCCCAGTGTCTCTCTCTCTCTCACCCTCCCCCCAATGTTTCTCTCTCTCTCTCGCCCCAGTGTTTCTCTCTCTCTCTCTCTCTCTCCCCCCAAGGTTTCTCTCTCTCTCCCCCCCAGTGTCTGTCTCTCTCTCTCTCCCTCCCCCAGTGTTTCTCTCTCTCTCCCCCCAGTGTTTCTCTATCTCCCCCCAGTGTTTCTCTCTCTCTCTCTCTCTCTCCCCCCAGTGTTTCTCTCTCTCTCTCTCCCCCCAGTGTCTCTCTCTCTCTCTCTATCTCTCTCCCTCCCCCCAATGTTTCTCTCTCTCTCTCCACAGTGTTTCTCTCTCTCTCTCTCTCTCCCAAGTGTTTCTCCCTCTCTCCCCCCAGTGTTTCTGTCTCTCTCCCCCCGTGTTTCTCTCTCTCTCCCCCAGTGTTTCTCTCTCTCCCCCGAGTGTTTCTCTTTCTCTCTCCCCCCCAGTGTTTCTCTTTCTCTCTCTATCCCCAGTGTTTCTCACTCTCTCTCCCCCAGTGATTCACTCTCCCCCTCATGTTTCTCTCTCTCCCCCCAGTGTTTCTCTCTCTCTCCCCCCAGTGTTTCTCTCTCTCTCCCCCAGTTCTTCTCTCTTTCTCCCCCCAGTGTTTCTCTCCCTCTCTCACTCTCTCTCTCTCCCCAGTGTTTCTCTCTCTCTCCCCCCAGTGTTTCTCTCTCTCTCCCCCCGTGTTTCTCTCTCTCTCCCCCAGTGTTTCTCTCTCACCCCCAGTGTTTCTCTTTCTCTCACCCCCAGTGTTTCTCTTTCTCTCTCTCCCCCCAGTGTTTCTCACTCTCTCTCCCCCAGTGATTCACTCTCCCCCTCATGTTTCTCTCTCTCCCCCCAGTGTTTCTCTCTCTCTCCCCCCAGTGTTTCTCTCTCTCTCCCCCAGCTCTTCTCTCTCTCTCCCCCCAGTTCTTCTCTCTCTCTCCCCCCAGTTCATCTCTCTCTCTCTTCCCAGTGTTTCTCTCCCTCTCTTCCCAGTGTTTCTCTCCCTGTCTTCCCAGTGTTTCTCTCCCTCTCTTCCAGTGTTTCTCTCTTTCTCCCCCCAGTGTTTCTCTCTCTCTCTCACTCTCTCTCTCTCCCCAGTGTTTCTCTCTCTCTCCCCCCAGTGTTTATCTCTCTCTCCCCCCGTGTTTCTCTCTCTCTCCCCCAGTGTTTCTCTCTCACCCCCAGTGTTTCTCTTTCTCTACCCCCCCAGTGTTTCTCTTTCTCTCTCTCCCCCCAGTGTTTCTCACTCTCTCTCCCCCAGTGTTTCACTCTCCCCCTCATGTTTCTCTCTCTCCCCCCAGTGTTTCTCTCTCTCTCCCCCCAGTGTTTCTCTCTCTCTCCCCCAGCTCTTCTCTCTCTCTCCCCCCAGTTCTTCTCTCTCTCTCCCCCCAGTTCATCTCTCTCTCTCTTCCCAGTGTTTCTCTCCCTCTCTTCCCAGTGTTTCTCTCCCTCTCTTCCAGTGTTTCTCTCACTCTCTTCCCAGTGTTTCTCTCTCTCTTCCCAGTGTTTCTCTCTCTCTCCCCCAGTGTTTCTCTCTCTCTCCCCCAGTGTTTCTCTCTCTCTAACCCAGTGTTTCTCTCTCTCTCTCTCCCCCCATTGTTTCCCTTTCTCTCCCCCCAGTGTTTCTCTCTCTCTCCCCCCAGTGTTTCTCTCTCTCTCCCCCCAGTGTTTCTCTCTCTCTCCCCCCAGTGTTTCTCTCTCTCTCTCTCTCCCCCCCAGTGTTACTCTCACTCTCCCCCAGTGTCTCTCTCTCTCTCTCCCTCCCCCCAATGTTTCTCTCTCTCTCTCGCCACAGTGTTTCTCTCTCTCTCTCTCTCTCTTTCTCTCTCCCCCCAGTGTGTGTGTCTCTCTCTCCCCCCAGTATTTCTCTCTCTCTCCCCCAGTGGTTCTGTCTCTCTCCCCAGTGTTTCTCTCTCTCTCCCCCAGTGTTTCTCTCTCTCTCTCCCCCCACTGTTTCTCTCTCTCCCCAGTGTTTCTCCCTGTCTCACCCCAGTGTTTCTCTCTCTCTCCCCCCAGTGTTTCTCTCTCTCTCTCTCCCCCCAAGGTTTCTCTCTATCTCCCCACCGCAGTGTCTCTCTCTCTCTCTCTCCCTCCCCCAGTGTTTCTCTCTCTCTCTCCCCCCCGTGTTTCTCTCTCTCTCCCCCAGTGTTTCTCTCTCTCTCCCCACATTGTTTCTCTCTCTCTCCCCCCAGTGTTTCTCTTTCTCTCTCCCCCCAGTGCTTCTCTTTCTCTCTCTCCCCCCAGTGTTTCGCACTCTCTCTCCCCCAGAGTTTCACTCTCCCCCTCGTGTTTCTCTCTCTCTCCCCCCAGTGTTTCTCTCTCTCTCCCCCCAGTG
The DNA here is from genome assembly GCF_035084215.1 of Heptranchias perlo. NCBI lineage: Eukaryota > Metazoa > Chordata > Chondrichthyes > Hexanchiformes > Hexanchidae > Heptranchias > Heptranchias perlo. The sequence goes on from NW_027139422.1 coordinate 190,759, forward strand.
TTCCTCTCTCTCTCCCCCCAGTTCTTCTCTCTCCCTCCAGTTCTTTTCTCTCTCTCTTCCCAGTGTTTCTCTCCCTCCCCAGTGTTTCTCTCTCTCTCACCCCCAGTGTTTCTGGCTCTCTCCCCCAGTGTTTCTCTCTCTCTCCCCCAGTGTTTCTCTCTCTCTCCCCCCAGTGTTTCTCTCTCTCTCTCTCTCTCCCCCCCAGTGTTATTCTCTCTCTCCCCCAGTGTCTCTCTCTCTCTCTCCCTCCCCACAATGTTTCACTCTCTCTCTCGCCCCAGTGTTTCTCTCTCTCTCTCTCTCTCTCTCACCCCCCAGTGTGTGTCTCTCTCTCTCCCCCCAGTGTTTCTCTCTCTATCCACCAGTGGTTCTGTCTCTCTTCCCCAGTGTTTCTCGCTCTCTCCCCCAGTATTTCTCTCTCTCTCTCCCCCCAGTGTTTCTCTCTCACTCCCCCCAGTGTTTCTCTGTCTCTCCCCCCAATGTTTCTCTCTCTCTCTCCCCCCAGTGTCTCTCTCTCTCTCTCTCCCCCAGTGTTTCTCTCTCTCTCTCTCCCCAGTGTTTCTCTCTCTCTCCCCCAGTGTTTCTCTCCATCTCCCCCAGTGTTTCTCTTTCTCTCTCCCCCCAGTTCTTCTCTCTCTCTCCCCCAGTTCTTCTTTCTCTCGCTTCCCAGTGTTTCTCTCCCTCTCTTCCCAGTGTTTCTCTCCCTCTCTCCCCAGTGTTACTCTCTCTCTCCCCCAGTGTCTCTCTCTCTCTCTCCCTCCCCACAATGTTTCACTCTCTCTCTCGCCCCCGTGTTTCTCTCTCTCTCTCTCTCTCTCTCTCTCTACCCCCAGTGTTTCTCTCTCTATCCCCCAGTGGTTCTGTCTCTCTCCCCCAGTATTTCTCTCTCTCTCTCCCCCAGTGTTTCTCCCTATCTCACCCCAGTGTTTCTCTCTCTCTCCCCCCAGTGTTTCTCTCTCTCTCTCTCCCCCCCAATGTTTCTCTCTCTCTCTCCCCCCAGTGTCTCTCTCTCTCTCTCTCTCCCCCAGTGTTTCTCTCTCTCTCCCCAGTATTTCTCTCTCTCTCCCCCAGTGTTTCTCTCTCTCTCCCCCAGTGTTTCTCTCTCTCTCCCCCAGTGTTTCTCTCTCTCTCCCCCCAGTGTTTCTCTTTCTCTCTCCCCCCAGTGCTTCTCTTTCTCTATCACCCCCCAGTGTTTCTCACTCACTCTCCCCCAGAGTTTCACTCTCCCCCCAGTGTTTCTCTCTCTCTCTGCCCCCAGTGTTTCTCTCTCTCTCTCTCTCCCCCAGTGTTTCTCTCTCTCCCTCCCCCCTATGTTTCTCTCTCTCTCTCCCCAGTGTTTCTCTCTCTCCCCCAGTGTTTCTCTCTCTCTCCGCCCCCCAGTGTTTCTCTCTCTCCCCCAGTGTTTCTCTCTCTCTCCGCCCCCCAGTGTTTCTCTCTCTCGCCCAGTGTTTCTCTCTCTCTCCCCCAGAGTTTCTCTCTCTCTCCCCCAGTGTTTCTCTCTCTCTCCCCCAGTGTTTCTCTCTCTCTCCCCCGGTGTTTTTCTCTCTCTCTCCCCCAGTGTTTCTCTCTCTCTCCCCCAGTGTTTCTCTCTCTCTCCCCCAGTGTTTCTCTCTCTCTCTCTCCCCCCAGTGTTTCTCTCTCTGTCCCCCCAGTGTTTCTCTCTCTCTCTCTCTCTCTCTCTCTCTCTCTCCCCCCAGTGTTACTCTCTCTCTCCCCCAGTGTCTCTCTCTCTCTCTCCCACCCCACAATGTTTCACTCTCTCTCTCGCCCCAGTGTTTCTCTCTCTCTCTCTCTCTCTCTCTCTCTCTCACCCCACAGTGTGTCTCTCTCTCTCACCCCCCAGTGTTTCTCTCTCTATCCCCCAGTGGTTCTGTCTCTCTCCCCCAGTGTTTCTCTCTCTCTCCCCCAGTATTTCTCTCTCTCTCTCCCCCAGTGTTTCTCCCTATCTCACCCCAGTGTTTCTCTCTCTCTCCTCCCAGTGTTTCTCTCTCTCTCTCCCCCCAGTGTTTCTCTCTCTCTCCCCCCAATGTTTCTCTCTCTCTCTCCCCCCAGTGTCTCTCTCTCTCTCTCTCCCCCAGTGTTTCTCTCTCTCTCCCCAGTGTTTCTCTCTCTCTCCCCCAGTGTTTCTCTCCATCTCCTCCAGTGTTTCTCTCTCTCTCCCCCCAGTGTTTCTCACTCACTCTCCCCCAGAGTTTCAATCTCCCCCTCGTGTTTCACTCTCTCTCCCCCCAGTGTTTCTCTCTCTCTCCCCCCAGTGTTTCTCTCTCCCTCACCCCAGTGTTTCTCTCTCTCTCCCCCCAGTGTTTCTCTCTCTCTCCACACAGTGTTTGTCTCTCTCTCCCCCCAGTGTTTCTCTCTCTCCCCCCAGTGTTTCTCTCTCTCTCTCTCTCCCCCCCAGTGTTTCTCTCTCTCTCTCTCCCCCAGTGTTTCTCTCTCTCTCCCCCAGTGTTTCTCTCTCTCTCCCCCAGTGTTTCTCTCTCTCTCGCCCAGTGTTTCTCCCTCTCTCCCCCAGAGTTTCTCTCTCTCACCCCCAGTGTTTCTGGCTCTCTCCCCCAGTGTTTCTCTCTCTCTCCCCCAGTGTTTCTCTCTCTCTCCCCAGTGTTTCTCTCTCTCTCCCCCAGTGTTTCTCTCCATCTCCTCCAGTGTTTCTCTCTCTATCCCCCCAGTGTTTCTCTCTCTGTCCCCCCAGTGTTTCTCTCTCTCTCTCTCTCTCTCTCTCTCCCCAGTGTTACTCTCTCTCTCCCCCAGTGTCTCTCTCTCTCTCCCTCCCCACAATGTTTCACTCTCTCTCTCGCCCCAGTGTTTCTCTCTCTCTCTCTCTCTCTCTCTCTCTCACCCCCCAGTGTGTCTCTCTCTCTCACCCCCCAGTGTTTCTCTCTCTATCCCCCAGTGTTTCTCTCTCTCTCCCCCCAGTGTTTCTCTCTCTCTCCCCCAGTGTTTCTCTCTCTCTCCCCCCAATGTTTCTCTCTCTCTCTCCCCCCAGTGTCTCTCTCTCTCTCTCTCCCCCAGTGTTTCTCTCTCTCTCCCCAGTGTTTCTCTCTCTCTCCCCCAGTGTTTCTCTCCATCTCCTCCAGTGTTTCTCTCTCTCTCCCCCCAGTGTTTCTCTTTCTCTCTCCCCCCAGTGTTTCTCACTCACTCTCCCCCAGAGTTTCACTCTCCCCCTCATGTTTCACTCTCTCTCCCCCCAGTGTTTCTCTCTCTATCCCCCAGTGTTTCTCTCTCTCTCCACACAGTGTTTCTCTCTCTCTCCCCCCAGTGTTTCTCTCTCTCCCCCCAGTGTTTCTCTCTCTCTCTCTCTCTCTCTCTCCCCCCCAGTGTTTCTCTCTCTCTCTCTCCCCCAGTGTTTCTCTCTCTCTCCCCCAGTGTTTCTCTCTCTCTCCCCCAGTGTTTCTCTCTCTCTCGCCCAGTGTTTCTCCCTCTCTCCCCCAGAGTTTCGCTCTCTCACCCCCAGTGTTTCTGGCTCTCTCCCCCAGTGTTTCTCTCTCTCTCCCCCAGTGTTTCTCTCTCTCTCCCCCTGTGTTTTTTTCTCTCTCTCCCCCAGTGTTTCTCTCTCTCTCCCCCAGTGTTTCTCTCTCTCTCCCCCAGTATTTCTCTCTCTCTCTCCCCCAGTGTTTCTCCCTATCTCACCCCAGTGTTTCTCTCTCTCTCCCCCCAGTGTTTCTCTCCATCTCCTCCAGTGTTTCTCTCTCTATCCCCCCAGTGTTTCTCTCTCTGTCCCACCAGTGTTTCTCTCTCTCTCTCTCTCTCTCTCTCTCCCCAGTGTTACTCTCTCTCTCCCCCAGTGTCTCTCTCTCTCTCTCCCTCCCCACAATGTTTCACTCTCTCTCTCGCCCCCGTGTCTCTCTCTCTCTCTCTCTCTCTCTCCCCCCAGTGTTTCTCTCTCTATCCCCCAGTGGTTCTGTCTCTCTCCCCCAGTATTTCTCTCTCTCTCTCCCCCAGTGTTTCTCCCTATCTCACCCCAGTGTTTCTCTCTCTCTCCCCCCAGTGTTTCTCTCTCTCTCTCTCCCCCCCAATGTTTCTCTATCTCTCTCCCCCCAGTGTCTCTCTCTCTCTCTCTCTCCCCCAGTGTTTCTCTCTCTCTCCCCAGTGTTTCTCTCTCTCTCCCCCAGTGTTTCTCTCTCTCTCCCCCAGTGTTTCTCTCTCTCTCCCCCAGTGTTTCTCTCTCTCTCCCCCAGTGTTTCTCTCACTCTCCCCCCAGTGTTTCTCTTTCTCTCTCCCCCCAGTGCTTCTCTTTCTCTATCACCCCCCAGTGTTTCTCACTCACTCTCCCCCAGAGTTTCACTCTCCCCCCAGTGTTTCTCCCTCTCTCTGCCCCCAGTGTTTCTCTCTCTCTCTCTCTCCCCCAGTGTTTCTCTCTCTCCCTCCCCCCTATGTTTCTCTCTCTCCCTCCCCAGTGTTTCTCTCTCTCCCCCAGTGTTTCTCTCTCTCTCCGCCCCCCAGTGTTTCTCTCTCTCGCCCAGTGTTTCTCCCTCTCTCCCCCAGAGTTTCTCTCTCTCACCCCCAGTGTTTCTGGCACTCTCCCCCAGTGTTTCTCTCTCTCTCCCCCAGTGTTTCTCTCTCTCTCCCCCGGTGTTTTTCTCTCTCTCTCCCCCAGTGTTTCTCTCTCTCTCCCCCAGTGTTTCTCTCTCTCTCCCCCAGTGTTTCTCTCTCTCTCTCTCCCCCCAGTGTTTCTCTCTCTGTCCCCCCAGTGTTTCTCTCTCTCTCTCTCTCTCTCTCTCTCTCCCCCCAGTGTTACTCTCTCTCTCCCCCAGTGTCTCTCTCTCTCTCTCCCACCCCACAATGTTTCACTCTCTCTCTCGCCCCAGTGTTTCTCTCTCTCTCTCTCTCTCTCTCTCTCTCACCCCCCAGTGTGTCTCTCTCTCTCACCCCCCAGTGTTTCTCTCTCTATCCCCCAGTGGTTCTGTCTCTCTCCCCCAGTGTTTCTCTCTCTCTCCCCCAGTATTTCTCTCTCTCTCTCCCCCAGTGTTTCTCCCTATCTCACCCCAGTGTTTCTCTCTCTCTCCCCCCAGTGTTTCTCTCTCTCTCTCCCCCCAGTGTTTCTCTCTCTCTCCCCCCAATGTTTCTCTCTCTCTCTCCCCCCAGTGTCTCTCTCTCTCTCTCTCCCCCAGTGTTTCTCTCTCTCTCCCCAGTGTTTCTCTCTCTCTCCCCCAGTGTTTCTCTCCATCTCCTCCAGTGTTTCTCTCTCTCTCCCCCCAGTGTTTCTCACTCACTCTCCCCCAGAGTTTCAATCTCCCCCTCGTGTTTCACTCTCTCTCCCCCCAGTGTTTCTCTCTCTCTCCCCCCAGTGTTTCTCTCTCCCTCACCCCAGTGTTTCTCTCTCTCTCCCCCCAGTGTTTCTCTCTCTCTCCACACAGTGTTTGTCTCTCTCTCCCCCCAGTGTTTCTCTCTCTCACCACTAGTGTTTCTGGCTCTCTCCCCCAGTGTTTCTCTCTCTCTCCCCCAGTGTTTCTCTCTCTCTCCCCCTTTGTTTTTCTCTCTCCCTCCCCCAGTGTTTCTCTCTCTCTCCCCCAGTGTTTCTCTCTCTCTCCCCCAGTATTTCTCTCTCTCTCTCCCCCAGTGTTTCTCCCTATCTCACCCCAGTGTTTCTCTCTCTCTCCCCCCAGTGTTTCTCTCCATCTCCTCCAGTGTTTCTCTCTCTATCCCCCCAGTGTTTCTCTCTCTGTCCCCCCAGTGTTTCTCTCTCTCTCTCTCTCTCTCTCTCCCCAGTGTTACTCTCTCTCTCCCCCAGTGTCTCTCTCTCTCTCTCCCTCCCCACAATGTTTCACTCTCTCTCTCGCCCCCGTGTTTCTCTCTCTCTCTCTCTCTCTCTCTCCCCCCAGTGTTTCTCTCTCCATCCCCCAGTGGTTCTGTCTCTCTCCCCCAGTATTTCTCTCTCTCTGTCCCCCAGTGTTTCTCCCTATCTCACCCCAGTGTTTCTCTCTCTCTCCCCCCAGTGTTTCTCTCTCTCTCTCCCCCCCCCAATGTTTCTCTCTCTCTCTCCCCCCAGTGTCTCTCTCTCTCTCTCTCTCCCCCAGTGTTTCTCTCTCTCTCCCCAGTGTTTCTCTCTCTCTCCCCCAGTGTTTCTCTCTCTCTCCCCCAGTGTTTCTCTCTCTCTCCCCCAGTGTTTCTCTCCATCTCCCCCAGTGTTTCTCTCACTCTCCCCCCAGTGTTTCTCTTTCTCTCTCCCCCCAGTGCTTCTCTTTCTCTATCACCCCCCAGTGTTTCTCACTCACTCTCCCCCAGAGTTTCACTCTCCCCCTCGTGTTTCTCTCTCTCCCCCCAGTGTTTCTCTCTCTCTCCCCCCAGTGTTTCTCTCTCCCTCACCCCAGTGTTTCTCTCTCTCTCCCCACAGTGTTTCTCTCTCTCTCCACACAGTGTTTCTCTCTCTCTCCCCCCAGTGTTTCTCTCTCTCCCCCCAGTGTTTCTCTCTCTCTCTCTCTCTCTCTCCCCCCCAGTGTTTCTCTCTCTCCCCCAGTGTTTCTCTCTCTCTCCCCCAGTGTTTCTCTCTCTCTCCCCCAGTGTTTCTCTCTCTCTCGCCCAGTGTTTCTCCCTCTCTCCCCCAGAGTTTCTCTCTCTCACCCCCAGTGTTTCTGGCTCTCTCCCCCAGTGTTTCTCTCTCTCTCCCCCAGTGTTTCTCTCTCTCTCCCCCTGTGTTTTTCTCTCTCTCTCCCCCAGTGTTTCTCTCTCTCTCCCCCAGTGTTTCTCTCTCTCTCCCCCAGTATTTCTCTCTCTCTCTCCCCCAGTGTTTCTCCCTATCTCACCCCAGTGTTTCTCTCTCTCTCCCCCCAGTGTTTCTCTCCATCTCCTCCAGTGTTTCTCTCTCTATCCCCCCAGTGTTTCTCTCTCTGTCCCCCCAGTGTTTCTCTCTCTCTCTCTCTCTCTCTCTCTCCCCAGTGTTACTCTCTCTCTCCCCCAGTGTCTCTCTCTCTCTCCCTCCCCACAATGTTTCACTCTCTCTCTCGCCCCCGTGTTTCTCTCTCTCTCTCTCTCTCTCTCTCCCCCCAGTGTTTCTCCCTCTATCCCCCAGTGGTTCTGTCTCTCTCCCCCAGTGTTTCTCCCTATCTCACCCCAGTGTTTCTCTCTCTCTCCCCCCAGTATTTCTCTCTCTCTGTCCCCCAGTGTTTCTCCCTATCTCACCCCAGTGTTTCTCTCTCTCCCCCCAGTGTCTCTCTCTCTCTCTCTCTCTCCCAGTGTTTCTCTCTCTCTCCCCAGTGTTTCTCTCTCTCTCCCCCAGTGTTTCTCTCTCTCTCCCCCAGTGTTTCTCTCCATCTCCCCCAGTGTTTCTCTCCATCTCCCCCAGTGTTTCTCTCACTCTCCCCCCAGTGCTTCTCTTTCTCTATCACCCCCCAGTGTTTCTCACTCACTCTCCCCCAGAGTTTCACTCTCCCCCTCGTGTTTCTCTCTCTCCCCCCAATGTTTCTCTCTCTCTCACCCCAGTGTTTCTCTCTCTCTCCCCCCAGTATTTCTCTCTCTCTCCCCCCAGTGTTTCTCTCTCTCTCTCTCTCTCCCCCCCAGTGTTTCTCTCTCTCTCTCTCCCCCCAGTGTCTCTCTCTCTCTCTATCTCTCTCCCTCCCCCCAATGTTTCTCTCTCTCTCTCTCCCCCAGTGTTTCTCTCTCTCTCCCCCAGTGTTTCTCTCTCTCTCCCCCAGTGTTTATCTCTCTCTCGCCCAGTGTTTCTCCCTCTCTCCCCCAGAGTTTCTCTCTCTCACCCCCAGTGTTTCTGGCTCTCTCCCCCAGTGTTTCTCTCTCTCTCTCTCCCCCGGTGTTTCTCTCTCTCTCCCCCAGTGTTTTTCTCTCTCTCTCCCCCAGTGTTTCTCTCTCTCTCCCCCAGTGTTTCTCTCTCTCTCTCTCCCCCAGTGTTTTTCTCTCTCTCTCCCCCCAGTGTTACTCTCTCTCTCCCCCAGTGTCTCTCTCTCTCTCTCCCTCCCCACAATGTTTCACTCTCTCTCTCGCCCCAGTGTTTCTCTCTCTCTCTCTCTCACCCCGCAGTGTGTCTCTCTCTCTCTCTCCCCCCAGTTTTCTCTCTCTATCCCCCAGTGGTTCTGTCTATCTCCCCCAGTGTTTCTCTCTCTCTCCCCCAGTATTTCTCTCTCTCTCTCACCCCAGTGTTTCTCCCTGTCTCACCCCAGTGTTTCTCTCTCTCCCCCCAGTGTTTCTCTCTCTCTCTCTCTCCCCCCAATGTTTCTCACTCTCTCCCCCCCCCCAGTGTTTCTCTCTCTCTCCCCCCAGTGTTTCTCTTTCTCTCTCCCCCCAGTGTTTCTCACTCACTCTCCCCCAGAGTTTCACTCTCCCCCTCATGTTTCACTCTCTCTCCCCCCAGTGTTTCTCTCTCTATCCCCCAGTGTTTCTCTCTCTCTCCCCCCAGTGTTTCTCTCTCTCTCCCCCCAGTGTTTCTCTCTCTCCCCCCAGTGTTTCTCTCTCTCTCTCTCTCTCTCTCTCTCCCCCCCAGTGTTTCTCTCTCTCTCTCTCCCCCAGTGTTTCTCTCTCTCTCCCCCAGTGTTTCTCTCTCTCTCCCCCAGTGTTTCTCTCTCTCTCGCCCAGTGTTTCTCCCTCTCTCCCCCAGAGTTTCGCTCTCTCACCCCCAGTGTTTCTGGCTCTCTCCCCCAGTGTTTCTCTCTCTCTCCCCCAGTGTTTCTCTCTCTCTCCCCCTGTGTTTTTCTCTCTCTCCCCCAGTGTTTCTCTCTCTCTCCCCCTGTGTTTTTCTCTCTCTCCCCCTGTGTTTCTCTCTCTCTCCCCCAGTGTTTCTCTCTCTCTCCCCCTGTGTTTTTCTCTCTCACCCCCAGTGTTTCTGGCTCTCTCCCCCAGTGTTTCTCTCTCTCTCCCCCAGTGTTTCTCTCTCTCTCCCCCTGTGTTTTTCTCTCTCTCCCCCCAGTGTTTCTCTCTCTCTCCCCCAGTGTTTCTCTCTCTCTCCCCCAGTATTTCTCTCTCTCTCTCCCCCAGTGTTTCTCCCTATCTCACCCCAGTGTTTCTCTCTCTCTCCCCCCAGTGTTTCTCTCCATCTCCTCCAGTGTTTCTCTCTCTATCCCCCCAGTGTTTCTCTCTCTGTCCCCCCAGTGTTTCTCTCTCTCTCTCTCTCTCTCTCTCTCCCCAGTGTTACTCTCTCTCTCCCCCAGTGTCTCTCTCTCTCTCTCCCTCCCCACAATGTTTCACTCTCTCTCTCGCCCCCGTGTCTCTCTCTCTCTCTCTCTCTCTCTCTCCCCCCAGTGTTTCTCTCTCTATCCCCCAGTGGTTCTGTCTCTCTCCCCCAGTATTTCTCTCTCTCTCTCCCCCAGTGTTTCTCCCTATCTCACCCCAGTGTTTCTCTCTCTCTCCCCCCAGTGTTTCTCTCTCTCTCTCTCCCCCCCAATGTTTCTCTATCTCTCTCCCCCCAGTGTCTCTCTCTCTCTCTCTCTCCCCCAGTGTTTCTCTCTCTCTCCCCAGTGTTTCTCTCTCTCTCCCCCAGTGTTTCTCTCTCTCTCCCCCAGTGTTTCTCTCTCTCTCCCCCAGTGTTTCTCTCTCTCTCCCCCAGTGTTTCTCTCACTCTCCCCCCAGTGTTTCTCTTTCTCTCTCCCCCCAGTGCTTCTCTTTCTATATCACCCCCCAGTGTTTCTCACTCACTCTCCCCCAGAGTTTCACTCTCCCCCCAGTGTTTCTCCCTCTCTCTGCCCCCAGTGTTTCTCTCTCTCTCTCTCTCCCCCAGTGTTTCTCTCTCTCCCTCCCCCCTATGTTTCTCTCTCTCCCTCCCCAGTGTTTCTCTCTCTCCCCCAGTGTTTCTCTCTCTCTCCGCCCCCCAGTGTTTCTCTCTCTCGCCCAGTGTTTCTCCCTCTCTCCCCCAGAGTTTCTCTCTCTCACCCCCAGTGTTTCTGGCACTCTCCCCCAGTGTTTCTCTCTCTCTCCCCCAGTGTTTCTCTCTCTCTCCCCCGGTGTTTTTCTCTCTCTCTCCCCCAGTGTTTCTCTCTCTCTCCCCCAGTGTTTCTCTCTCTCTCCCCCAGTGTTTCTCTCTCTCTCTCTCCCCCCAGTGTTTCTCTCTCTGTCCCCCCAGTGTTTCTCTCTCTCTCTCTCTCTCTCTCTCCCCCCAGTGTTACTCTCTCTCTCCCCCAGTGTCTCTCTCTCTCTCTCCCACCCCACAATGTTTCACTCTCTCTCTCGCCCCAGTGTTTCTCTCTCTCTCTCTCTCTCTCTCTCTCACCCCCCAGTGTGTCTCTCTCTCTCACCCCCCAGTGTTTCTCTCTCTATCCCCCAGTGGTTCTGTCTCTCTCCCCCAGTGTTTCTCTCTCTCTCCCCCAGTATTTCTCTCTCTCTCTCCCCCAGTGTTTCTCCCTATCTCACCCCAGTGTTTCTCTCTCTCGCCCCCCAGTGTTTCTCTCTCTCTCTCCCCCCAGTGTTTCTCTCTCTCTCCCCCCAATGTTTCTCTCTCTCTCTCCCCCCAGTGTCTCTCGCTCTCTCTCTCCCCCAGTGTTTCTCTCTCTCTCCCCAGTGTTTCTCTCTCTCTCCCCCAGTGTTTCTCTCCATCTCCTCCAGTGTTTCTCTCTCTCTCCCCCCAGTGTTTCTCACTCACTCTCCCCCAGAGTTTCAATCTCCCCCTCGTGTTTCACTCTCTCTCCCCCCAGTGTTTCTCTCTCTCTCCCCCCAGTGTTTCTCTCTCCCTCACCCCAGTGTTTCTCTCTCTCTCCCCCCAGTGTTTCTCTCTCTCTCCACACAGTGTTTGTCTCTCTCTCCCCCCAGTGTTTCTCTCTCTCCCCCCAGTGTTTCTCTCTCTCTCTCTCTCTCTCTCCCCCCCAGTGTTTCTCTCTCTCTCTCTCCCCCAGTGTTTCTCTCTCTCTCCCCCAGTGTTTCTCTCTCTCTCCCCCAGTGTTTCTCTCTCTCTCGCCCAGTGTTTCTCCCTCTCTCCCCCAGAGTTTCTCTCTCTCACCACCAGTGTTTCTGGCTCTCTCCCCCAGTGTTTCTCTCTCTCTCCCCCAGTGTTTCTCTCTCTCTCCCCCTGTGTTTTTCTCTCTCTCTCCCCCAGTGTTTCTCTCTCTCTCCCCCAGTGTTTCTCTCTCTCTCCCCCAGTATTTCTCTCTCTCTCTCCCCCAGTGTTTCTCCCTATCTCACCCCAGTGTTTCTCTCTCTCTCCCCCCAGTGTTTCTCTCCATCTCCTCCAGTGTTTCTCTCTCTATCCCCCCAGTGTTTCTCTCTCTGTCCCCCCAGTGTTTCTCTCTCTCTCTCTCTCTCTCTCTCCCCAGTGTTACTCTCTCTCTCCCCCAGTGTCTCTCTCTCTCTCTCCCTCCCCACAATGTTTCACTCTCTCTCTCGCCCCCGTGTTTCTCTCTCTCTCTCTCTCTCTCTCTCCCCCCAGTGTTTCTCTCTCCATCCCCCAGTGGTTCTGTCTCTCTCCCCCAGTATTTCTCTCTCTCTGTCCCCCAGTGTTTCTCCCTATCTCACCCCAGTGTTTCTCTCTCTCTCCCCCCAGTGTTTCTCTCTCTCTCTCCCCCCCCAATGTTTCTCTCTCTCTCTCCCCCCAGTGTCTCTCTCTCTCTCTCTCTCCCCCAGTGTTTCTCTCTCTCTCCCCAGTGTTTCTCTCTCTCTCCCCCAGTGTTTCTCTCTCTCTCCCCCAGTGTTTCTCTCTCTCTCCCCCAGTGTTTCTCTCCATCTCCCCCAGTGTTTCTCTCACTCTCCCCCCAGTGTTTCTCTTTCTCTCTCCCCCCAGTGCTTCTCTTTCTCTATCACCCCCCAGTGTTTCTCACTCACTCTCCCCCAGAGTTTCACTCTCCCCCTCGTGTTTCTCTCTCTCCCCCCAGTGTTTCTCTCTCTCTCCCCCCAGTGTTTCTCTCTCCCTCACCCCAGTGTTTCTCTCTCTCTCCCCACAGTGTTTCTCTCTCTCTCCACACAGTGTTTCTCTCTCTCTCCCCCCAGTGTTTCTCTCTCTCCCCCCAGTGTTTCTCTCTCTCTCTCTCTCTCTCTCCCCCCCAGTGTTTCTCTCTCTCCCCCAGTGTTTCTCTCTCTCTCCCCCAGTGTTTCTCTCTCTCTCCCCCAGTGTTTCTCTCTCTCTCGCCCAGTGTTTCTCCCTCTCTCCCCCAGAGTTTCTCTCTCTCACCCCCAGTGTTTCTGGCTCTCTCCCCCAGTGTTTCTCTCTCTCTCCCCCAGTGTTTCTCTCTCTCTCCCCCTGTGTTTTTCTCTCTCTCTCCCCCAGTGTTTCTCTCTCTCTCCCCCAGTGTTTCTCTCTCTCTCCCCCAGTATTTCTCTCTCTCTCTCCCCCAGTGTTTCTCCCTATCTCACCCCAGTGTTTCTCTCTCTCTCCCCCCAGTGTTTCTCTCCATCTCCTCCAGTGTTTCTCTCTCCATCCCCCCAGTGTTTCTCTCTCTGTCCCCCCAGTGTTTCTCTCTCTCTCTCTCTCTCTCTCTCCCCAGTGTTACTCTCTCTCTCCCCCAGTGTCTCTCTCTCTCTCCCTCCCCACAATGTTTCACTCTCTCTCTCGCCCCCGTGTTTCTCTCTCTCTCTCTCTCTCTCTCTCTCCCCCCAGTGTTTCTCCCTCTATCCCCCAGTGATTCTGTCTCTCTCCCCCAGTATTTCTCTCTCTCTGTCCCCCAGTGTTTCTCCCTATCTCACCCCAGTGTTTCTCTCTCTCTCCCCCCAGTGTTTCTCTCTCTCTCTCCCCCCCCCCCAATGTTTCTCTCTCTCTCTCCCCCCAGTGTCTCTCTCTCTCTCTCTCTCTCCCAGTGTTTCTCTCTCTCTCCCCAGTGTTTCTCTCTCTCTCCCCCAGTGTTTCTCTCTCTCTCCCCCAGTGTTTCTCTCTCTCTCCCCCCAGTGTCTCTCTCTCTCTCTCTCTCTCCCAGTGTTTCTCTCTCTCTCCCCAGTGTTTCTCTCTCTCTCCCCCAGTGTTTCTCTCTCTCTCCCCCAGTGTTTCTCTCTCTCCCCCCCAGTGTTTCTCTCTCTCTCCCCCAGTGTTTCTCTCCATCTCCCCCAGTGTTTCTCTCACTCTCCCCCCAGTGCTTCTCTTTCTCTATCACCCCCCAGTGTTTCTCACTCACTCTCCCCCAGAGTTTCACTCTCCCCCTCGTGTTTCTCTCTCTCCCCCCAGTGTTTCTCTCTCTCTCCCCCCAGTATTTCTCTCTCTCTCCCCCCAGTGTTTCTCTCTCTCTCTCTCTCTCCCCCCCAGTGTTTCTCTCTCTCTCTCTCCCCCCAGTGTCTCTCTCTCTCTCTATCTCTCTCCCTCCCCCCAATGTTTCTCTCTCTCTCTCTCCCCCAGTGTTTCTCTCTCTCTCCCCCAGTGTTTCTCTCTCTCTCCCCCAGTGTTTATCTCTCTCTCCCCCAGAGTTTCTCTCTCTCACCCCCAGTGTTTCTGGCTCTCTCCCCCAGTGTTTCTCTCTCTCTCTCTCCCCCGGTGTTTCTCTCTCTCTCCCCCAGTGTTTTTCTCTCTCTCTCCCCCAGTGTTTCTCTCTCTCTCCCCCAGTGTTTCTCTCTCTCTCTCTCCCCCAGTGTTTTTCTCTCTCTCTCCCCCCAGTGTTACTCTCTCTCTCCCCCAGTGTCTCTCTCTCTCTCTCCCTCCCCACAATGTTTCACTCTCTCTCTCGCCCCAGTGTTTCTCTCACTCTCTCTCTCTCTCACCCCGCAGTGTGTCTCTCTCTCTCTCTCTCCCCCCAGTGTTTCTCTCTCTATCCCCCAGTGGTTCTGTCTCTCTCCCCCAGTGTTTCTCTCTCTCTCCCCCAGTATTTCTCTCTCTCTCTCACCCCAGTGTTTCTCCCTGTCTCACCCCAGTGTTTCTCTCTCTCCCCGCAGTGTTTCTCTCTCTCTCTCTCTCCCCCCAATGTTTCTCACTCTCTTCCCCCCCCCAGTGTTTCTCTCTCTCTCCCCAGTGTTTCTCTCTCTCTCCCCCAGTGTTTCTCTCCATCTCCCCCAGTGTTTCTCTCTCTCTCCCCCCAGTGTTTCTCTTTCTCTCTCCCCCCAGTGCTTCTCTTTCTCTATCACCCCCCAGTGTTTCTCACTCACTCTCCCCCAGAGTTTCACTCTCCCCCTCGTGTTTCTCTCTCTCCCCCCAATGTTTCTCTCTCTCTCACCCCAGTGTTTCTCTCTCTCTCCCCCCAGTATTTCTCTCTCTCTCCCCCCAGTGTTTCTCTCTCTCTCTCTCTCTCCCCCCCAGTGTTTCTCTCTCTCTCTCTCCCCCCAGTGTCTCTCTCTCTCTCTATCTCTCTCCCTCCCCCCAATGTTTCTCTCTCTCTCTCTCCCCCAGTGTTTCTCTCTCTCTCCCCCAGTGTTTCTCTCTCTCTCCCCCAGTGTTTATCTCTCTCTCGCCCAGTGTTTCTCCCTCTCTCCCCCAGAGTTTCTCTCTCTCACCCCCAGTGTTTCTGGCTCTCTCCCCCAGTGTTTCTCTCTCTCTCTCTCCCCCGGTGTTTCTCTCTCTCTCCCCCAGTGTTTTTCTCTCTCTCTCCCCCAGTGTTTCTCTCTCTCTCCCCCAGTGTTTCTCTCTCTCTCTCTCCCCCAGTGTTTTTCTCTCTCTCTCCCCCCAGTGTTACTCTCTCTCTCCCCCAGTGTCTCTCTCTCTCTCTCCCTCCCCACAATGTTTCACTCTCTCTCTTGCCCCAGTGTTTCTCTCTCTCTCTCTCTCTCTCACCCCGCAGTGTGTCTCTCTCTCTCTCTCCCCCCAGTGTTTCTCTCTCTATCCCCCAGTGGTTCTGTCTATCTCCCCCAGTGTTTCTCTCTCTCTCCCCCAGTATTTCTCTCTCTCTCTCACCCCAGTGTTTCTCCCTGTCTCACCCCAGTGTTTCTCTCTCTCCCCCCAGTGTTTCTCTCTCTCTCTCTCTCCCCCCAATGTTTCTCACTCTCTCCCCCCCCCCAGTGTTTCTCTCTCTCTCCCCCCAGTGTTTCTCTTTCTCTCTCCCCCCAGTGTTTCTCACTCACTCTCCCCCAGAGTTTCACTCTCCCCCTCATGTTTCACTCTCTCTCCCCCCAGTGTTTCTCTCTCTATCCCCCAGTGTTTCTCTCTCTCTCCACACAGTGTTTCTCTCTCTCTCCCCCCAGTGTTTCTCTCTCTCCCCCCAGTGTTTCTCTCTCTCTCTCTCTCTCTCTCTCTCCCCCCCAGTGTTTCTCTCTCTCTCTCTCCCCCAGTGTTTCTCTCTCTCTCCCCCAGTGTTTCTCTCTCTCTCCCCCAGTGTTTCTCTCTCTCTCGCCCAGTGTTTCTCCCTCTCTCCCCCAGAGTTTCGCTCTCTCACCCCCAGTGTTTCTGGCTCTCTCCCCCAGTGTTTCTCTCTCTCTCCCCCAGTGTTTCTCTCTCTCTCCCCCTGTGTTTTTCTCTCTCTCTCCCCCAGTGTTTCTCTCTCTCTCCCCCAGTGTTTCTCTCTCTCTCCCCCAGTATTTCTCTCTCTCTCTCCCCCAGTGTTTCTCCCTATCTCACCCCAGTGTTTCTCTCTCTCTCCCCCCAGTGTTTCTCTCCATCTCCTCCAGTGTTTCTCTCTCTATCCCCCCAGTGTTTCTCTCTCTGTCCCCCCAGTGTTTCTCTCTCTCTCTCTCTCTCTCTCTCTCCCCAGTGTTACTCTCTCTCTCCCCCAGTGTCTCTCTCTCTCTCTCCCTCCCCACAATGTTTCACTCTCTCTCTCGCCCCCGTGTCTCTCTCTCTCTCTCTCTCTCTCTCTCCCCCCAGTGTTTCTCTCTCTATCCCCCAGTGGTTCTGTCTCTCTCCCCCAGTATTTCTCTCTCTCTCTCCCCCAGTGTTTCTCCCTATCTCACCCCAGTGTTTCTCTCTCTCTCCCCCCAGTGTTTCTCTCTCTCTCTCTCCCCCCCAATGTTTCTCTATCTCTCTCCCCCCAGTGTCTCTCTCTCTCTCTCTCTCCCCCAGTGTTTCTCTCTCTCTCCCCAGTGTTTCTCTCTCTCTCCCCCAGTGTTTCTCTCTCTCTCCCCCAGTGTTTCTCTCTCTCTCCCCCAGTGTTTCTCTCTCTCTCCCCCAGTGTTTCTCTCACTCTCCCCCCAGTGTTTCTCTTTCTCTCTCCCCCCAGTGCTTCTCTTTCTATATCACCCCCCAGTGTTTCTCACTCACTCTCCCCCAGAGTTTCACTCTCCCCCCAGTGTTTCTCCCTCTCTCTGCCCCCAGTGTTTCTCTCTCTCTCTCTCTCCCCCAGTGTTTCTCTCTCTCCCTCCCCCCTATGTTTCTCTCTCTCCCTCCCCAGTGTTTCTCTCTCTCCCCCAGTGTTTCTCTCTCTCTCCGCCCCCCAGTGTTTCTCTCTCTCGCCCAGTGTTTCTCCCTCTCTCCCCCAGAGTTTCTCTCTCTCACCCCCAGTGTTTCTGGCACTCTCCCCCAGTGTTTCTCTCTCTCTCCCCCAGTGTTTCTCTCTCTCTCCCCCGGTGTTTTTCTCTCTCTCTCCCCCAGTGTTTCTCTCTCTCTCCCCCAGTGTTTCTCTCTCTCTCCCCCAGTGTTTCTCTCTCTCTCTCTCCCCCCAGTGTTTCTCTCTCTGTCCCCCCAGTGTTTCTCTCTCTCTCTCTCTCTCTCTCTCTCTCCCCCCAGTGTTACTCTCTCTCTCCCCCAGTGTCTCTCTCTCTCTCTCCCACCCCACAATGTTTCACTCTCTCTCTCGCCCCAGTGTTTCTCTCTCTCTCTCTCTCACCCCCCAGTGTGTCTCTCTCTCTCACCCCCCAGTGTTTCTCTCTCTATCCCCCAGTGGTTCTGTCTCTCTCCCCCAGTGTTTCTCTCTCTCTCCCCCAGTATTTCTCTCTCTCTCTCCCCCAGTGTTTCTCCCTATCTCACCCCAGTGTTTCTCTCTCTCTCCCCCCAGTGTTTCTCTCTCTCTCTCCCCCCAGTGTTTCTCTCTCTCTCCCCCCAATGTTTCTCTCTCTCTCTCCCCCCAGTGTCTCTCTCTCTCTCTCTCCCCCAGTGTTTCTCTCTCTCTCCCCAGTGTTTCTCTCTCTCTCCCCCAGTGTTTCTCTCCATCTCCTCCAGTGTTTCTCTCTCTCTCCCCCCAGTGTTTCTCACTCACTCTCCCCCAGAGTTTCAATCTCCCCCTCGTGTTTCACTCTCTCTCCCCCCAGTGTTTCTCTCTCTCTCCCCCCAGTGTTTCTCTCTCCCTCACCCCAGTGTTTCTCTCTCTCTCCCCCCAGTGTTTCTCTCTCTCTCCACACAGTGTTTGTCTCTCTCTCCCCCCAGTGTTTCTCTCTCTCCCCCCAGTGTTTCTCTCTCTCTCTCTCTCTCTCTCTCCCCCCCAGTGTTTCTCTCTCTCTCTCTCCCCCAGTGTTTCTCTCTCTCTCCCCCAGTGTTTCTCTCTCTCTCCCCCAGTGTTTCTCTCTCTCTCGCCCAGTGTTTCTCCCTCTCTCCCCCAGAGTTTCTCTCTCTCACCACCAGTGTTTCTGGCTCTCTCCCCCAGTGTTTCTCTCTCTCTCCCCCAGTGTTTCTCTCTCTCTCCCCCTGTGTTTTTCTCTCTCTCTCCCCCAGTGTTTCTCTCTCTCTCCCCCAGTGTTTCTCTCTCTCTCCCCCAGTATTTCTCTCTCTCTCTCCCCCAGTGTTTCTCCCTATCTCACCCCAGTGTTTCTCTCTCTCTCCCCCCAGTGTTTCTCTCCATCTCCTCCAGTGTTTCTCTCTCTATCCCCCCAGTGTTTCTCTCTCTGTCCCCCCAGTGTTTCTCTCTCTCTCTCTCTCTCCCCAGTGTTACTCTCTCTCTCCCCCAGTGTCTCTCTCTCTCTCTCCCTCCCCACAATGTTTCACTCTCTCTCTCGCCCCCGTGTTTCTCTCTCTCTCTCTCTCTCTCTCTCCCCCCAGTGTTTCTCTCTCCATCCCCCAGTGGTTCTGTCTCTCTCCCCCAGTATTTCTCTCTCTCTGTCCCCCAGTGTTTCTCCCTATCTCACCCCAGTGTTTCTCTCTCTCTCCCCCAGTGTTTCTCTCTCTCTCCCCAGTGTTTCTCTCTCTCTCCCCCAGTGTTTCTCTCTCTCTCCCCCAGTGTTTCTCTCTCTCTCCCCCAGTGTTTCTCTCCATCTCCCCCAGTGTTTCTCTCACTCTCCCCCCAGTGTTTCTCTTTCTCTCTCCCCCCAGTGCTTCTCTTTCTCTATCACCCCCCAGTGTTTCTCACTCACTCTCCCCCAGAGTTTCACTCTCCCCCTCGTGTTTCTCTCTCTCCCCCCAGTGTTTCTCTCTCTCTCCCCCCAGTGTTTCTCTCTCCCTCACCCCAGTGTTTCTCTCTCTCTCCCCACAGTGTTTCTCTCTCTCTCCACACAGTGTTTCTCTCTCTCTCCCCCCAGTGTTTCTCTCTCTCCCCCCAGTGTTTCTCTCTCTCTCTCTCTCTCTCTCCCCCCCAGTGTTTCTCTCTCTCCCCCAGTGTTTCTCTCTCTCTCCCCCAGTGTTTCTCTCTCTCTCCCCCAGTGTTTCTCTCTCTCTCGCCCAGTGTTTCTCCCTCTCTCCCCCAGAGTTTCTCTCTCTCACCCCCAGTGTTTCTGGCTCTCTCCCCCAGTGTTTCTCTCTCTCTCCCCCAGTGTTTCTCTCTCTCTCCCCCTGTGTTTTTCTCTCTCTCTCCCCCAGTGTTTCTCTCTCTCTCCCCCAGTGTTTCTCTCTCTCTCCCCCAGTATTTCTCTCTCTCTCTCCCCCAGTGTTTCTCCCTATCTCACCCCAGTGTTTCTCTCTCTCTCCCCCCAGTGTTTCTCTCCATCTCCTCCAGTGTTTCTCTCTCCATCCCCCCAGTGTTTCTCTCTCTGTCCCCCCAGTGTTTCTCTCTCTCTCTCTCTCTCTCTCTCCCCAGTGTTACTCTCTCTCTCCCCCAGTGTCTCTCTCTCTCTCCCTCCCCACAATGTTTCACTCTCTCTCTCGCCCCCATGTTTCTCTCTCTCTCTCTCTCTCTCTCTCTCTCCCCCCAGTGTTTCTCCCTCTATCCCCCAGTGGTTCTGTCTCTCTCCCCCAGTATTTCTCTCTCTCTGTCCCCCAGTGTTTCTCCCTATCTCACCCCAGTGTTTCTCTCTCTCTCCCCCCAGTGTTTCTCTCTCTCTCTCCCCCCCCCCAATGTTTCTCTCTCTCTCTCCCCCCAGTGTCTCTCTCTCTCTCTCTCTCTCCCAGTGTTTCTCTCTCTCTCCCCAGTGTTTCTCTCTCTCTCCCCCAGTGTTTCTCTCTCTCTCCCCCAGTGTTTCTCTCTCTCTCCCCCAGTGTTTCTCTCCATCTCCCCCAGTGTTTCTCTCACTCTCCCCCCAGTGCTTCTCTTTCTCTATCACCCCCCAGTGTTTCTCACTCACTCTCCCCCAGAGTTTCACTCTCCCCCTCGTGTTTCTCTCTCTCCCCCCAATGTTTCTCTCTCTCTCACCCCAGTGTTTCTCTCTCTCTCCCCCCAGTATTTCTCTCTCTCTCCCCCCAGTGTTTCTCTCTCTCTCTCTCTCTCCCCCCCAGTGTTTCTCTCTCTCTCTCTCCCCCCAGTGTCTCTCTCTCTCTCTATCTCTCTCCCTCCCCCCAATGTTTCTCTCTCTCTCTCTCCCCCAGTGTTTCTCTCTCTCTCCCCCAGTGTTTCTCTCTCTCTCCCCCAGTGTTTATCTCTCTCTCGCCCAGTGTTTCTCCCTCTCTCCCCCAGAGTTTCTCTCTCTCACCCCCAGTGTTTCTGGCTCTCTCCCCCAGTGTTTCTCTCTCTCTCTCTCCCCCGGTGTTTCTCTCTCTCTCCCCCAGTGTTTTTCTCTCTCTCTCCCCCAGTGTTTCTCTCTCTCTCCCCCAGTGTTTCTCTCTCTCTCTCTCCCCCAGTGTTTTTCTCTCTCTCTCCCCCCAGTGTTACTCTCTCTCTCCCCCAGTGTCTCTCTCTCTCTCTCCCTCCCCACAATGTTTCACTCTCTCTCTCGCCCCAGTGTTTCTCTCACTCTCTCTCTCTCTCACCCCGCAGTGTGTCTCTCTCTCTCTTTCCCCCCAGTGTTTCTCTCTCTATCCCCCAGTGGTTCTGTCTCTCTCCCCCAGTGTTTCTCTCTCTCTCCCCCAGTATTTCTCTCTCTCTCTCACCCCAGTGTTTCTCCCTGTCTCACCCCAGTGTTTCTCTCTCTCCCCGCAGTGTTTCTCTCTCTCTCTCTCTCCCCCCAATGTTTCTCACTCTCTCCCCCCCCCCAGTGTTTCTCTCTCTCTCCCCAGTGTTTCTCTCTCTCTCCCCCAGTGTTTCTCTCCATCTCCCCCAGTGTTTCTCTCTCTCTCCCCCCAGTGTTTCTCTCTCTCCCCCCAGTGTTTCTCACTCACTCTCCCCCAGAGTTTCACTCTCCCCCTCGTGTTTCTCTCTCTCTCCCCCCAGTGTTCCTCTCTCTCTCCACCCAAGTTCTTCTCTCTCTCTCCCTCCAGTTCTTTTCTCTCTCTCTTCCCAGTGTTTCTCTCCCTCTCTTCCCAGTGTTTCTCTCTCTCTCCCCCAGTGTTTCTCTCTCTCTCACCCCAGTGTTTCTCTCTCACTCCCCCCAGTGTTTCTCTCTCTCTCCACACATATTTTCTCTCTCTCTCCCCCCAGTGTTTCTCTCTCTCTCCCCCAGTGTTTCTCTCTCTCTCTCTCTCTCTCCCCCCCAGTGTTTCTCTCTCTCTCTCTCCCCCCAGTGTCTCTCTCTCTCTCTATCTCTCTCCCTCCCCCCAATGTTTCTCTCTCTCTCTCTCCCCCAGTGTTTCTCTCACTCTCCCCCAGTGTTTCGCTCTCTCTCCCCCAGTGTTTATCTCTCTCTCGCCCAGCGTTACTCCCTCTCTCCCCCAGAGTTTCTCTCTCTCACCCCCAGTGTTTCTGGCTCTCTCCCCCAGTGTTTCTCTCTCTCTCCCCCAGTGTTTCTCTCTCTCTCCCCCAGTGTTTATCTCTCTCTCGCCCAGTGTTTCTCCCTCTCTCCCCCAGAGTTTCTCTCTCTCACCCCCAGTGTATCTGGCTCTCTCCCCCAGTGTTTCTCTCTCTCTCCCCCAGTGTTTCTCTCTCTCTTCCCCCAGTGTTTTTCTCTCTCCCTCCCCCAGTGTTTCACTCTCTCTCCCCCAGTGTTTCTCTCTCTCTCCTCCAGTGTTTCTCTCTCTCTCTCTTCCCCCAGTGTTTCTCTCTCTGTCCCCCCAATGTTTCTCTCTCTCTCTCTCTCTCTCTCTCTCTCTCCCCCCAGTGTTACTCTCTCTCTCCCCCAGTGTCTCTCTCTCTCTCTCCCTCCCCACAATGTTTCACTCTCTCTCTCGCCCCAGTGTTTCTCTCTCTCTCTCTCTCTCTCTCTCACCCCCCAGTGTGTGTCTCTCTCTCTCCCCCCAGTGTTTCTCTCTCTATCCCCCAGTGGTTCTGTCTCTCTCCCCCAGTGTTTGTCTCTCTTTCCCCCAGTATTTCTCTCTCTCTCTCCCCCAGTGTTTCTCCCTGTCTCACCCCAGTGTTTCTCTCTCTCTCCCCCCAGTGTTTCTCTCTCTCTCTCTCTCCCCCAAATGTTTCTCTCTCTCTCTCCCCCCAGTGTCTCTCTCTCACTCTCTCCCCCAGTGTTTCTCTCTCTCTCCCCAGTGTTTCTCTCTCTCTCCCCCAGTGTTTCTCTCCATCTCCCCCAGTGTTTCTCTCTCTCTCCCCCCAGTGTTTCTCTTTCTCTCTCCCCCCAGTGCTTCTCTTTCTCTCTCTCCCCCCAGTGTTTCTCTCTCTCTCTCCCCCAGAGTTTCACTCTCCCCCTCGTGTTTCTCTCTCTCTCCCCCCAGTGTTTCTCTCTCTCTCCCCCCAGTGTTCCTCTCTCTCTCCCCCCAGTTCTTCTCTCTCTCTCCCCCCAAGTTCTTCTCTCTCTCTCCCTCCAGTTCTTTTCTCTCTCTCTTCCCAGTGTTTCTCTCCCACTCTTCCCAGTGTTTGTCTCTCTCTCCCCCAGTGTTTCTATCTCTCTCCCCAGTGTTTCTCTCTCTCTCCCCCCAGTGTTTCTCTCTCTCTCTCCCCCCAGTGTTTCTCTCTCTCTCCCCCCAGTGTTTCTCTCTCTCTCCCCCCAGTGTTTCTCTCTCTCTCTCTCTCTCTCCCCCCCCAGTGTTTCTCTCTCTCTCTCTCCGCCCAGTGTCTCTCTCTCTCTCAATCTCTCTCCTTCCCCCCAATGTTTCTCTCTCTCTCTCTCCCCCAGTGTTTCTCTCTCTCTCCCCCATTGTTTCTCTCTCATTCCCCCAGTGTTTATCTCTCTCTCGCCCAGTGTTTCTGGCTCTCTCCCCCAGTGTTTCTCTCTCTCTCCCCCAGTGTTTCTCTCTCTCTCCCCCAGTGTTTCCCTCTCTCTCCCCCAGTGTTTCTCTCTCTCTCTCTCGTCCGCAGTGTTTCTCTCTCTGTCCCCCCAGTGTTTCTCTCTCTCTCTCTCTCCCCCCAA